>NW_008679001.1:15330-31631 GCF_000695815.1 Acanthisitta chloris
TTCTCTTGCATGCAGATACTTCTGTCTCATATCCTGAAGATTTCAACATCAAACTACCACACTAAAAGCTGCTTATGTTACATGTATTAACATATAAAAGGTCCTGGTTGGCCCTTTTTAAAAGTTTAGTTCTCTGAACAAGTTAAGGCAAAATACTTAACCTGTTCAACACCAAGAACAAAATATGACACAAAAAACCACATATTTGTAAAAGAATCAACAATTTCTATCCTTTCTGTTTGAAAATTCAAGAGTATCTGACAGCATAACTTCCCTGCACGGGACAGTATTCAGCAGCTCTCACACCATGGCTTTGTCCCTGCACGGGACAGTATTCATTCTGGCAGCAGCTCTCACACCATGGCTTTGTCCCAGAGCTGTGTTAACCTTGAAACTCCCTGGGCAACTTGACTGCTGAGCCTTATATCAAAATAAGGATCCTTTTGAAAAGCAACTTTTGGCTTTTCAATGTGCTTTATTGTTGCCCATAGGTATTCTATATACATTGTATACACCCCTCAAAATTCTTCATGTTTCTGGTAAATAAAACATACCTTCTTGCAGACAGACCTTTCAACTGCAGCAGTGATGAATCCAGATCAAAGCACCCAGACTGTGTTTTCCTTTGAGGAACCTCAAGAAGGAAAGAAGATGTTAATTTGAAATCTGAACTGCTAGTACAAGCAATTTTGCCAAGTAAGCAGATCTTGCTAAGAATTTTCATGATGTTACAAAATTATAAAAACAGAGCAGAAGAGAGTAATGAATAAAATACATTTTAAACTTAGTGAAGAAGATTCTAGAATTATAAATGATGAGACAGTAAATTCTAATTAACAGGAAGTACTTTAAAGACATCCAAGAGGCTGATGTCTCTTTGGAACAGTACAGAACATTACTAATAAAGATGTTGTAACAATTTCCAACCAATTTTGTCTGAAAATATGACAGCCTTTACAGGCACTGAAGAGTAAAGTAAAGCATATGTGTTGAATATAGAACATCACTACTTCAGTAGTTTTAATTGGGACTACCTGTTTCTTTAAAACTCCCAACAACCTACCAAGAACTGTGACACTTCCCCAATGTCTGTCTTATCACAGCAGCTTTGTATCACTAAGTCATTCAATGACATCTCTGATTGCTGAGGAATGTACAGTACAAACTGTTCACAGAAACAGAAGCTTTGGCATAATAGGCAATCAGGTATTAAAAACTCACACAAAAACTCAAATGAAAAAAATGTTAACTTACACTCAGAACACTAATCTTCAAAATGCCTTCTTTTGTGCTCTAAAATAGCACCAAAGCATTTTTCCACAGATTTTCTAATGCCACATTTTCTTAATCTTGATAGGACAACAACTACCTCTTTAATATTTTCTTTTTCAAAACAATTGTTCAGTTTCATTAACTCTCCTTTAAGTGTTCATTGCCACTCTGTGCTGGTTTGAAAAGCAAACCGGTGAGAGACTCTGAGTCAGAAGTACAATTTAATATGAGCAACACAACGAAACAACACAAATGCAACAGTACAAAAAAAACCCTGACAGAGTCAGAACATAACCTGACAGAGCCAGAAAGTAACCTGACACCTTGTCAGTCAGGGTGTAGTAGTAGTACGATTAAATGGTGGCTGCAGTGCTCCTGGAGTGATGGGTTCTCTCCTGAAGGTCCAGCAGCAGCTCTTGTCCTCTGGGAATCCAGCAGCCAAAGGGCTACCTGTGCTGGTCCAAACCCCAGCTTCTATCCCTGTGAGCATGTTTGGCTCCCCACCCCTGGGGTGAGTCCCCTCACCATGGGACAAGGGATAAGGATCACTGGGAGGATGTGTCATGCATGGGTCCTTGACAGCCCTTAATCAGAGACAGCCCCCTGAGGGAGGGACAAGGTGATAACGATCACTGCCCCACCTGTTTAACAGCTTGTGGAGATGATAATAGAATACATACCATGGATACCCCCCACACTGCAACCCAGGACACACTCACAAGAGTATTCACTAGGACACATAGTAAACACGTGCACTTCATCTAAGTATGTTGTCAAATTTTATACCACACACAGGTATTAGAAGAACAAAATATTCCCTTTCTCAGTTAAAGGATAATTTCAACAATAACTTACAGGACTTGAAAGCAGAGGTAATCCAGTTCTGGGATGAAAAGCCTTGGTTGAAGTGCCATCCAGGGACCGAAAATTATGTTTCCGCCATACATTTGTGTGTTTTAGAGACGGTGCTTTCTGCCAGCAAAACAAAGTACTCAGTTATCAATGGCATATTTCAATGGTCTATCCTGATAATACTTGTTTGATGTAACAGAGAAGACTCCTGACCCAGGTGGATCTGCATCACACTAGTATGTTACGAAACATTCAGGACAAATCCCCCTTGACTCAACTTACAATTACACAGATTGCTCACTACACATCACATACCATACTCAGACACTGGTGTATCTATAAAAAACCCAGGATGCCTCACTGCATATGGAAACTGTTGTTTACAATGCTATCACCATGAGCAGTGTTTTTCTCAATGTTAAACTTATGAAGGTATAGGGAGGGTACTACTGACCAAGCTACAGAACCACAGAATCATTTAAGTTGGAAAAGACCATCATGATCGAGTTGAACCTTTGACCATTCACCTTGTCAACTAGACCATGGCAGTAAGTGCCACATCCAGTAATTTCCTGACCTCCAGGGACAGTGACTCCACCACCTCCCTGGGCAGCCTGTTCCAATGTCTAACTTCCCTTTCTGCAAAGAAATCCTTACTGAGTTATTTCAGACCAAAATGACAAAAGTAACACGCTGTTTCCTATGAGATCAGACTTAAATCCCTCTTCATATTGGTCCTCAGCAGATATAGGGTACAAACTATCTGACTGAGAGCAGGTATAGGAAAAAGTTTGTTCCCCTATGTATTTACCTGTATGTCTGGGTTCTTCTGCCGCTCACACTTAACTCCATTGTCTTCTGTAGGTTTCTTTTGAGAAGTGCTTTGAAAATCGAGGCCCGTTGGGTCTTCATTCTCATCATGTGCAGTTTTTGTTTTATCTTGTTTGGTTTTGTTTTTGAAACTGTCATGGTCTTTATTTAAATAATTTTCAATACTAACAAGCTGAGTGTTTTGCTCATAAATATTTGGGGTTTTTGAGTCTTTATCGAAACACTTGAGCTCACTTTTGTGCAAAGAGTCAGATATCGGCATCACAGTTGCTTTTTTTGTACCTTCAATTATTTTGCATTTATCTATCTGTAAATTGTTAAAACTGTCCATGCCATTGTTCTCAGCAACAACTGTTCTTTCTTTCAGTTTATTTGTGCAAATCTGTTCATCATTGTTGCTGGAATTTGAACCCTGTTTAGTTCTGTTGGTTATGTGGTCTTTCTGTGCATAACCAGAATGTATCATATCCAATTTATCTGGAAATTCGGGTTTCTTTTCTTTAACACACGATGATGATGTGTGAATGTTAGTGAATGCATGAGAAGATTTATTTGAAGTCTGATGAAATGCATTTTGGACATCTTCACTGGGTTTTGCTAAAACCAATTTTCTTCTTGCTTGGAGTTTCAGAGAAGTCTTCAATTCTCCATCAAACCTAGAAGGACTGATAGGAGTATCAGGTGTCTTTGTCCCTGATTTACTGCTGTCTTCCAACAAAGAAAAATTGGATTTAGCAAAAGAAACAGAAGACGGTTCCTTGCCTTTCTTCAGCAAATTTTCATCTTCATATGTGCTTCGGAAAATTTTTGAAGTAACTGGGCTAGCCTCATGCACTTTGAATGGATGCCCAGCAACATGAGAAGTAGCTGGATCACAATGAATCAAGTGTTGGGCAATCCTTGCTATTACCTCCTGCCTCTCCTGGAGCAGAGAATCGATCAGGGGATTACTCTCTCCTGCTGACTGACGGCCACAGTGGTTCACTGGAACTCGGGCGTTGAGCAGTGTGACCTCTGGTACTGCTCTACTTTTGCCTTCACCTCCATCTTCCTGTATTGCATTGTCTAACTTGGCAACAGAAACAGGGGAGGTTTCCTTGCCTTTCCTTGGCAAGTTTTCATCTTCGTAAGTACTTCGAAAAGCTTTGGGTGTGGTCGAGCTGTTTTCACGTGCGCTGAATGGACGTCCAGCAACAACTGGAGAAGTAGCTGGATCACAGTGAATCAAGTGCTGAGCAATCCTTGCAATGACTTCTTGCCGCTCTTGAAGTAAAGAGCCTATCAAAGGATTGGTTTCTCCTGTGGGCTGATGAGAGCAATGACTATTTGAAACACGGGAATCAACTAGAGAAAAGGATTTAAAAGTTCTGACTGGTGTTTCACGAGATTGTGTCTTACTGTCTGCTGTAGCATTATAGCACTGAACTTTTGACTGCGATGCCCCAAAGTCAGATCCAAGCCTGAGAGATGGATAAAGTTTTAAATTTCTGATAGATGTAGTAAATTCAGGCATCTTTTTTCCATTCAGTAAGCTTTCAGGTGTCATTGTCCATGCCTGTTTCCCACGAAAACGCTGCGGACTGGCAGTACTGCACTGCTGTGCAGCGCTGGAATCGCTGTGCTGATGTAACTTACGTTCCTGCATTCGCTTCTCGTAAAAGCTAAGGTTGGTGTGAATACTACAGGTCAAAACTGGGTAGTTGGATTGTCTGGGCAAGGACTGGACGCTGACTCTCAAGGCCACATTGTGAGAAACATTAGGAACAGGAAAGACATGCTCAGTGGGTGTCTGGGAGAACGTCCATTGCAAGTCCACATCTGCAGCGCTTACCCTGGAACAGGACAGAAGGGCATTTACAGAAACGGCTAATTAAGTCTTTAATTATCTAATGCATAATACAAATGTCTAACATAAAGCACCAGAGACATCAGCCACTGCTGTGCTCTGCAAAGTACACAAATCCTATAGAACCACCAGAGTACTGGGCCAACAACGTGGTACCTTCTAAAAGCAAACAGGAAAGCAGGAGAGAAGAATGATTTAAAGACAAGCTGCAACAATCTGCAAGCAGCTAATGAGTTATTTTCCATTCCAGACGTACCTGTACAGGATGTTTCGGGGAACAGCACCATGTGAAACACTCAGCCACGCGCTCAGCTGAGAGAAGAAAACAAAGGAGCGAACAGCCAACAAAAGGGTTTTCTCTTCAATAAATCGATCTCCACTCCTAAGGAGTTCAAAGAGAAACAGACGAGTGTTGGTAAGAATATACAGAGAACTACTAGAACTAGAACATTTTCAGATCTTCGGTCAGAAAATAAAACACAGCTGAATCAAGAAAAACAATGAAAATCCTCAAACATTCTGAAGATTCCAGAGCCTGGTTTGTTTTTATACACATTAAAATTTACACAATTTAACATAACAAATGTTAAACACATTAAAATGGCTATTTTCAGCTAGGAGAATTTCATATTCTGCATTGCACAATGTGCACTGCAGAAAGTTTGAGTGCAGGAAGACTAAAATTGAGATGCTTAGATTTCACTAGTAAACAGTGGGTTTTTTTAGATCAGTCCTCATGGCAAAGGGTCAGTGCAAAACCACTAATCAATTACTTTAAGGACTTTAATATGACAAAATTCTTGCAACTATCAGCTAATCCTAATATCCAACTTACTGTCGAGGAACTGGCTCCAAAATCCACCTTTCTAACAGCAATGCATCTTGTTTAATTGCAGGATCATTTAAATCATTCCCCTCAGTGGTGGGCCCTTCATCACTATAGCAACAGTCTGGAAGTAGCATCACTTCTACCATGATTGGAATATTGTTCTTCCACAGTAGCATAACCTCAGATCTGGTTCGCCTGGCCTGACGACACTGAGGGAAACAAAAATGTCAACATACACAAGCCATAAAAATACCAGCCAGATTTAAATCTAATTTAAAAGCATATTTCAAATTACTAGAAAAAGGTAAGGGTCAAATTCTGTAAATCAGGTTTCACCAAACCAGAGATAAGATTCCAGAGCTATTAAATGAAAAAATAATTAACAAGTCCTTTACAGCTGCCATTTAAGAAGCTTCTATAGAAAAGTTAAAAAGCTCATAAAAATACATTTCCCCAATCATTACACTTTGCTACCTTGCAGTTCTCTCTTCACAAGGCATCCTCTTGGACAGACACACTCAAGCAGTATCTTTTTAAATTCTGTGTCTTGGAGCAGTCTAACATCTGCACGAATATAATTTAAATTCCTACAACACTTAAGAACTTTTGCTTCAGAGAGTGAATGCTCCAACCTTACTCCCAAACAGCCTGGCTACATTTGATGTGCTCGTGTTTTTGGGATCACTAACTTTTCAAGAATACCTGGAAAAGCAAAAAGTTAGGCAAGTCAGCCTACATTTTCTCCAAAGAAACCCCAGACCAAAAACTCTAAGTATAGCACTTGTCATTTGCATAATAAAGACTCAAATAGGTACTGCATTCAGGTAGTCGTGCAGAATTTCATGTTCAAGCATAAAAGGCTTAATGATCTCTCATTTTAAGGACAGATCTATTATTAGCAGGAGACTGAATTACATACTCGTTTAAATGCAGGACTGACAGATGATGCTTAACTGTGAATCCACTGTGGGGTTCTTGGCTGAGTTTAACCATGGTAGCAATGATGCACACCATGAGAGCTGAAATGGGTACCATCATACCTGAGCCACTTTGTCGCTGCATTCATGCTTAGTTGTTGGTGGCTGACTTGATTGTGCTGGTGGGCAATGAAAGCCCTCTGTCCTGCCCTTGATGGAATACTCTGGTGTCCGACCTTCAGTGATCAGCAAGGCCAAGGAGACCAGGAACTCCTCAGCTTCGTACTCAAAGTATTCATCCAAAGTATCTGTCATTTCAAAAAGACAAACATTAGTGACATCTGCTGCATAACAAGCTTTCAATTGTTGGCTGACCCTGCAACTTGTTTCAATTTACACTTCAAATGAGAGCTACGGGAAATGGATCTCTGGATCAGACTGGCTGCACTCTCCATTAAGTCCACCATTCCTCACTGTACCACCACAAAACAACCCTCCCCATCTTCTCATAACATTGTCACTAAAAGCAGACGAAGCTTTACATAGTAACTGGTTAGTAGCAAGAAGACAAAGCTTCACACAGTAACTGGTCAATGCACCAGATTTCAGCATTGCTCAGAAACAACTGTTTGTGTTTCTACAGATTCTCTAGAAAACAAAAGGCTTCCTGAGCTGTAGTGGGAGAAGTCTGATGATAGTGTAACTCGACATTGTCAGTAACATGTGACAGATGGAAAGAGAAGCCACAATATATCATCAAAAAGATAAAAAAATTGAAGAAGAAAAGAAGAAATAATTACTTCTATTAGAGAAAAAGTGGGACACAATGTTCCTTAAGATTTTTATTGTGAGTCCCTCCAGCTGAGAGCAAGGCTTACTAAAGAGGTCCATTTTCAGTTACCATTAACACATAGGAATTGTTCCCAAGAAACATACAGAGCATTCATTGTTTTGTACCATGGTCAGTCTAAACTTGTGCAAAGAATTAAAACTCAACAAGTCTCTGCAGACAAAGCAGCAGCTGGCACTACTCTTCATGAAGTACCCTGGCACACTCAGTTCACACAGATAGGATGCACCATTTTATGGTGTTTTGAAGAGAACCCTTCTCCTCCTCCTCCCTCATCACGAGGATGTCACACGTCATTCAAACAGATTTAAGTGAAGCCAGATCTTGTCATTCCCCCCTCTGCTTCAAAACACTTCAAGTTTCACAATTATTTAGTTACTGAAGAGGTTACAGAAATCTCTTGTCCAAGAAAGCTAAAATATTCACTTCAAAGCCTATTTTAAGAGCAGCAAAGAAAAGCAGGTGGAGGCAAAGCTGCCAGCAGTTCCTCACCTTCATTTTTATGCTTTAGGAGAACAAAAGCACATGACATCTTCACAATTTTAGCTTAAATGTCCTCTGTCATCCACCAAAACAAAACTGCCACAGGGACAGAGTTAATTTCTGTTTGTGTTTCAATTAGCATGCATAAAATACCTTTCAGAAGTCTTTATCTTCGTTCCCTAATAGCAGAGCATTTGGCAAACATAGCAAGCAGACTTGAGAGATGCATACGAGGATGGATGCTTGAAACAAAAGCTCCAATTAAATGTGCAATTATCTGCATATGCAAATTGCAAAGTGTGTAAAACTAGCTTTTGCATGCACATATTTGCCTAGCCCAGGCTTGTACACCATGGACCTCAGGGCTTACAGCCTATTTTGAGGGACCTGCAGAAGGGAAATAAGAGAAGTCAGCCCACTGCCAGGGAACAATGTTCATTGCACAGGAGCCTTTATCTTGACTGAGTCTTCCCCTCCACTCCCCACTTTTCACAGCACTTACAGAGCTGGTTTGGGTGGCAGGGACAGTCTATAACTTGGCCCCTCTTCTCACCGTGTCCCCACACTCATCCACAGCAGATGCAGCCAGTGGTTCAGCACTGCTGACCCACACTGCACATGCCACACCTGCAGGCAAACATCTATGAAAAGGTGCCAGGTGCTCGTCTACCACAACCAGCACAAACCCTGTGGCTCCATGCTCTGGGGACAGCTCACCTGAAACAGCCACCTGAGCCAGCTGCTGGCCCCCAACCTGGAGAGCACCCGACCAGGAGGGGACTGCAGGCCCTGGAAGAACAAGGTGCTGCCAGGACAATTCATCTGGCCACTGCCTGCCCTCAGGCAGAAGAAAAGCCAGGACAGATGAATTACCCTGGAGGACTCCATATGGCACGTGAACAATACATTAATTCATCTGGCATAGGTTAAAATGGTCATTCACCTGACGGATGGCAGAACATGACTAATAAAGGGTGCATGAAAGATTAAAGGAGTGGTAAATAACAGAGATGAGACACTTAGGTAGTGATATGAGTCACCTGCAAAATTAGGCACCTGCAATTTTTGTTTTTAGCTGAAAGTCTGTTGAACAATAGGTAAGTCATACTTAAGAATAGGAAATGGAATTTGGGAAGACTCTGAAAAGGATTTGGATATACAACAGACAAAAAAAATAACTGCAGCATTATCTAGCTGCTAAGCTCATCTTTGTATGTCCAAAGGCCATGGTAATTTCAAGAAAGCCACAGCAGGAAGGATCACTACTGGAGTATTTTGCCTACTCTGACATAAAAGTTCCAAAAATCTAGAAAGTGTAAGGAGTGAAATTAAACAAGAATTGTATCATGCTTAGCAGACTAGACAAAGCTAATCCATCCTTAAGAAAATGTGCAAGAGGAATCATTTTAAGTTAAAATATGCAAAACCAGCTATGGCTTTTAAGAAAAAAAAGTAGAGAGCTTGATCAAGATCTGTATGTGCACAGTCAGATGTTATATACCTGAAAATTTACACTGGAGAGTTTTAAATGGCAAGCAACTGTATCATGCTTAGCAGACTAGACAAAGCTAATCCATCCTTAAGAAAATGTGCAAGAGGAATCATTTTAAGTTAAAATATGCAAAACCAGCTATGGCTTTTAAGAAAAAAAAGTAGAGAGCTTGATCAAGATCTGTATGTGCACAGTCAGATGTTATATACCTGAAAATTTACACTGGAGAGTTTTAAATGGCAAGCAACAGTAAAATAGACATGCCCTTTAATTGACATTAGCAGCTTGCCACGTGATGCAGTAGACCTTCTATTATTTAGCAAATAATCCATATTTGATCAAAACCTTCTGGACTTGACACAAATTAGCAGATAAATCCTATGGCCTGAGTGCTTCTGCCAAGCAGGTGAGATTTAGGCAAAAACTCACCCTTTTTCACACTGAAAAACATCTGATACCAAAGCTCATATATTATCTAAGTGCTCAGTGTCTTTCTACATATATACCACAAATTGATATAAGAAGCCATAGACAGTTTAAGCACGCTCAAATGCAAGACCCAGTGCATTCTGTAAATAAGCAAGATCTAGTGAATAAAGCAAGTACATAAATCTGAAATAATCATCATTCAAGATTCAGATTACATATACTGCTTTCTGTAAAGAGATTAAATTTACTTCTAAGTTCAATTTGTAAATCTGCCTCTGTTCCTGTATCAGACCAGTTATTTCAGAAGCAACTAGTTTCTTGCCTTAAGGATGGAAGGAAGAGAAGACCCAGATAGCTAGAAAGACCTATATTGGCTGCAGTTACAAAAACACCATAGTGTTTCAAATTAAAAACTGCATGATAAACAGCAAGTATTGAAGTAGGAAATGCTAGTGTTTTCCTAACAGCATTATAAAGACAGGGCCAGCACTTGAGAATTATGTCAGTAATGTAATAAACCAGGTATTTGGTCTGGACTATAATAAAAGTTAAATACATTTAAAGCACAAACAGCACAATGGATATTGAGAAATATATTTTCCTACAAAGTTGATGTGACATATTGGGGTTTTTTAGTTCCACTAGATTTCCATATCATTTAGAAACTTCTAAGAGTTTTTATAAAGAAAAAACCCTGTAACTATTGAGAAGCCTGGTAATTGTTCCTATACAACAGAAACAGATGATGCAAGTTGATGTAATTGAGGACAAGGGTGGAAAGACATTTATAGAAACAGCAAACTCAGTGTTTAGTTAAAAAAAAGTCTTACCCTGTGTGTGCTGTAACAGTTTGGTTTTGTGTATGAATCAGCCCTAAGACACATCATATATTGTATATAGAATAACCTCAATCCTATAACCTGGCTATACAAATATGACTTTTATTCTGTTTCCTCTCTAGCAATGGAACATGCAAGTATATAGCATAAAATATGCATCCCAGCAGTGTTTGGGGATTATCCCCTTAAAATTGAAAAAGAAAATCCAGTTTGTTGACACAAGTATATAGGAACTGAAGTAAGAAGGCACTACAGCCCTTTAACCAATAGACTGAAACTAGAGTTTATGGACCAGGTGGTCACAAGAGATAACAGCAGATGTCAGACTACTCTACAAGGAAAAAAAAAAAAAAAGAGAAAAATATAAATTGCGACTAAAGCTACTATGCATAGACCAAAGTGTACAATACTGGAGAACTGAAACCTGAAGGCACATCATTGTCTTTCTTTGCCTCCTGCACATACCAATTCCAACAAAGATCCATTTTCTACACCTTCTGGACAAACAGAAAGCTCATTTAACCAGATATGTCAAAGAGAGTCTTCAAATCCTTGTCCTCCCCCATCCCCTACGAGCACTGGAACAAAGAATAGGAACTCACAACCCTCCCCACCCCTCAAAAGAGTTAAACTGGATCACACCCTGAAACATTAGTGGAAGTTAGTTCTGTGGTACTAGTGATTCACAAATCCACTTAACTGTAACCCAAGGACTTGAGTTAATCCAATTGTGCCCAGCTGACTCCTTTCCCAACTAGGTCATGCTTGTGCAGACCAACTCCCTTCCCTTTCCTATCCCAGCATGTTCTGTAGTAATTACAGAAAATGTTTTCCTGAAACATGTGTATTAGAAGTGCATTTAATCTATTTTCTAGGCTTAAGCAGGAAACAAAGACATTTGGTATCATGTAACCCATTGTGCTCCAGATGCCACCAGAGGACACATCTGGAAGCTGCTGCCCTGTCCTGCCTGGGGACACCAAGGCACTAGACAGTCCCAGCAGAGCTTCTCCTGCCCTGTGCCACCCTCCCATCACAACCAGGCAGTAACACAACTGTAATCTCTCTTAGTCCATGCTTATTTTATTGTCCTAGCACCTTTCAGACTGCACTGCTCACTACAATTATCTCCAAGCTCATCCTCTTCTCATGAAAAGAGCTCATTCTTGTAAAGTGCCTTTCTTCAAAGAAAGACAAATTTGTTCAGCTTGAAGTATCCATTAGTCCTGACCTTCACTTTCTTTGAGAGCCCATGAAACAACTGATAATTGCCTTTGAATATGCTCTGTAACAGTCCAGACCTTTCCTGGAAAATCTTTAGGCATCTATAATGATTTTTGAAAGCCACTGATTTGACACATTTCTATTCACTTCTTAGAAAGTTGAAACCCAGCAAGCAAAACATTGAACAAAATACAGAGTGCCAGTGTTGGGATTAACAGCTGATAGAGGACCTGCTCCTACCCTACCCAGACTGTCCAGTGGCCACTGTGGCACAGTTGCCCATATCTGCTCTCTGCTTCCTTTTTGAAAGACTAAAAGCACTGCTAAAGTACTTGGATCTTGGTTTTTGTACTTTTAGTATGGGCAGCACATAAGGAGACACTTCAGTCCAAGAGTCCTGTGGCAGGAGAGTCAGGTACAGTGGAAAAGAAGTGGCAGCACTGTCAGCACTCTGAACCATCACCTCCTAACAAAGGCATCTGCACTGAAAAAATTACAGCAAAATATCTTCGCCCAAAACAGTAAAATCTGAATATGTTTTATTATCTCACTGTTCCAAGAAATAGGTTAAAGGTAGTCCCACATTTAAGAGTAAGGCAGGGATTCAAGAAACTACTGTAAAGGAAATGAAACACAATGTAAACGTTTGACTAACAGCTTCTCTTCTGGAATTAGAAACACCTACGGATGCTTTGGTTAACTAATTCCACGTTGTGCTTCACTTCAAAAGAAAGTTGCCCTTGAATCCCCCAAATTCACGATTCTCTAAATGAACAGTCATGTTGTGTCTGCACATTACAAACCCATAATTACACCTGAAGTCACACGCTTCAAAAGCTTTGCAATATTAAGAGTTTAGGTGTAATTTAAGCTATCAAGAGTTGAAGTCAGGAGATGGTCTACTTGTTTCAAGAAACAAGCTATTAGTTAAGTGTACTTTAACTCAAGCAAATGCCATGAACTGGTTACCTTACTTTAGGAATAATTCTATACAGATAATTTTTCCCCACATTGACTACTGTCCTATATTCTTATGGCTCAAGATCTTTAAGCTCAGGGACAGTCACTGTGAAAACATGAGACCAGCACAGGACTTCATTTTACTCTTGCTGTCTCCTTACTTTTCCCAGGGTACCAAACTGAACAACTACCTGATTATCAAAGCAGTTCAGCTGTAGGCAGAAAATGGCAGCATAGGAATCTGTAGTAGAACTGATGCATACCTGCTATTCAAAGCAAACAATAGTATAAGCTATAAAAAAATTGCTGGATCTACATAAGTTTCCTGTAGACCAGGAAGAAATTCACCTGCTTTTGTGCTGTTATGCCAGTTTATAACTAGCAAAACAAACCAAAGCGCACACACCATCTCAGAAGTAAGGAAGGATTTCAACAAACCAAGACACAGCTACGTGGCAGCTGATGAAGTTACTCCATAGTTCCAGAGCAATAAAAATCAATCAGTGCCATCAGTTCCACTCCAGAGTGCAGTGCTGCAGTAACTCCCCTGGTACGTGCGTATCACTGCCTATCTACCACACGTTTCTGCTGGACTCTCCCAGCATCCAGAGCCAACTCGAGGCAGCTTTACTGTAAATAAAGAGAGGCTGGTCTTTAAACTGAGCTGAGGAAAAAAGTACAATTTATATTTTACTAAAACTTATTTAGGTTCCAACAAGTTAATACGTGCAGAAATAAAATCCATTTAAAGCTTAAGTTTCCTGCAGTCATCTCAGAAACTACTGCTCTCTGAGAGTGTAAAATGCAGACTGTTAAACTGATCTGGGTGTTCCCATCTTGCTTCCTGCGTTTTGGCTGACATCCTATTTTGCCATCACCATACTGCTTACTGAGTCACTTCTCTTCTTCCAACTGTAGCTTTCTATTTTTACCTAAGCAACAACAGCTTAACGTGCTTATTTTGATTCTTTGGCATTAAATCAGATTCTAGATCAAATATTTGCATTTTGATCAGGGAAACTGGTTCTATTTTCTCTTAACTGGACAAAGAAAAGGAATATATAAGAACATATTATGTAAGCTGAACTGTTTCTTGTTCCACAAGGAAATCACAAATTGTAAAGTAGGTCAATCATTACGATTTCAACATCTGTATTTAGTACATACCTGAAAACATGAACTTTGAGGCTTATTTGAAACCTGAGTTCACCAAAAGTTGCAATAGAACGTGTCTATTCTAAACCACAGTTGTCCCACCATATCCTGACATGGGTACATCAGTGCTGCAATGTTTAACATTTTAAATATAAGCCAGTTGGGGGAAGAGAACATTTGCTTTTTGCTGATCTCTAAACTAAAAGTGCTGCTTGTACCAACATGCTATTTCACGACAGGTCCTGAAAGCAGAGGACTTGGCTCAGCTAATGCCCTTACTTCAGCACACGCCAACTTCTGTTTGCCTTTACATTACAGTCTCCTACACCATGATTATGCTAAATGTGACTACACAAAAAACTCTGCAGCTATACTATAATGCAAAGACTTCTATAAGGAGCAGACCAGGTAACTTCTACTCACTCCTCTCTAGCTTTTTACATTTTCCCCTCAATTAGCTGAAGCTCTGCCTAAATTAGTTTGTGTTAGAAACCTACCTGAACAAAATAAAAAACCTTCTATCCTGACAAAACAATAGGATTTCTAATTCTGCAGCCCAAAACTATTCTTTCAGGTATTCCAGTGGATTTCTAAAAAATAATTAGGAGAAAACATTGCTTTTAGAACTAGTATGTGGCACTAAGTATAGAACAAACAGCTGTAACTGGAAGGGAATAAGAGGTTTATATCTGGCCTTCACTCTCACCACTAATATGGTGATTTACCACCCTTGTAAATATGCTGATACAAAATTTGCAGAATTACATTGAAAACAGATTGCTGAAATGCTCCTGTTTTAAATCCCACCCTAGTTCACAGGAGGAAGAGCAAGGGCAGTGTGGAGATCAGACCTAGGCTAGTTTCACAGGCACTGGCACCGTAATACGAAACTGCATCCCACATGGCTGGTTTGGGGAGCTGAAGGAAGTCGTGTGTCACCCTAGAACAGAAAACAGAGCTCACTTAACTCATACAGAATACGTGAAAATTTATCCTAAGGTGTTTTCAGGGAAAACAACTAAAAACTTTTACATGAAATTTTTTTCCAATATGAAATTTCTAGATATATATTCAATTTTTCCTCCACACTTCCTTCACTGATGTTGATGACTTTCATCAAGGCTTACCCAGCCAAGGAAACTTTTGAGATGAGAATGGTGACCATCTTCACTATGGCCACTCATTAACTCAAGGACAAGTTTAGCAGCCACTACATGGCTGAAGACATACAGACTGAAGGCTTTCACCAACTTGCTCAACTTTATGTTAGCCGTAAGTATCATACTGAAATGGCTCCATAGCTGCTGCTCTCTTTTCAAAGGAAACCAAACATGAATTTACAGTGAAAAAGCACATGTATTTAGCTAAGCCTCATCTCCTTCTGAATGCATATAATCCACATGGCTGTTGCAGCAATTGAGTATTGGGAAGTCTAACTCCATTTGGAAGCCAAGACATCCCTCCCATTAAACAGGTTGGTGGCAGGTCTGCACTAAATTCCAGCTGTGACAGCATTTTTATAATACATAAATAAAAGTGTGTGCCAGAAATTTTATTTGAGGCCTTAAACACAACACAATTCAGGACGACAGACATAAGTTTCCTCTTTAATTTGTTTAACAATCCAGCTTGACAAAGATTCAACTATTTGCAGACTTCTGTAATATTTTACACAGAGATTGGTTTAAAGATGGAAAGCAGTAATTTGTGATAATAAATCACTTTCAGATGTTACTGGAAAACAACACAGGCCTGTTTAAAAATCCTACAGTAGGTATTTCAATGCTTATGAGAGCTGCCAGAGAGAGCAGCCCTCTACTTAAACCACGTTTGCATCTTTTGCTGAGCAGATTTTTTGCTAACGTGTTACTCAGTTTATTCCTCTGTAGCTTATCATAATATACACAAGTATCTTTGGGAAGAGCATTCATAGTGATGTAGGGTTATACTTTGCCAAAAACCACTGGTTTGTAAAATTTCCCCACTAACACCAAAACCTTCTCTCTTTGGGGTATTTCATGCTTTATCTCATCACCTTAAATATTTATTGTGCTTAGAAACTCTGACAATATACCTTCAAGTGTTCTTGTGTTTATTTTTCCAGTAATACTGGTAGAATAACACTTCTTTTCTGAGGAGGAATGTGAAGTAGCCTTCAGGTCTCAAAAGGATTTTGAGCAAATTATTTGGAAGAGTCACTAAGGGCCTGTCAAAACTGCAATGGAACCACAGAAAACTCTTGCTGGGAAAGGCCATCTAGGCTCTGGGTGTGCACAGGCTCCACTCTGGTTTACAACCACCAGCACAAACTGGTATTCTCTT
>NW_008679001.1:31646-41169 GCF_000695815.1 Acanthisitta chloris
TTGCAAGAAACTGTTATATCACATGGCCTTTTCTTCAGACCATAGTTGGTCTAACTTCAACCAGAGAGAATTTGAAAAGTGCTATGTGAGAGCACTGACTCATTTTTGGGAGGAATCAGCAGGGATGCCACAGCCACTGGAGTCAGGGAAACCCCCTGAAACAAGTACCATGTTGATTTATGGGATCACACATTATGGAAACCTTTCACTATGTTATATCACATGGCCTTTTCTTCAGACCATAGTTGGTCTAACTTCAACCAGAGAGAATTTGAAAAGTGCTATGTGAGAGCACTGACTCATTTTTGGGAGGAATCAGCAGGGATGCCACAGCCACTGGAGTCAGGGAAACCCCCTGAAACAAGTACCATGTTGATTTATGGGATCACACATTATGGAAACCTTTCACTAAGCACTCAGACTTCAACACAATATTGTTGTCAAAGCAAGTGAGGTTTTCTAAGTACTAAAACACTGGCCTTCCACACCCTCTGGAAACTTTCAACAACCAGTAGTCAAACACTCTCATCTTCACACTACCATCAGGTGCCAACCAGCCCAACTGATGTTTTTTTGACAGCCATACTACTGAGGAAGCTCTTGTGTGTTGGAAATACCCTCCAATATATCTATCAGTATCTATTTTTAACAGATATTGCAATTTCTCAAGTTTTCCTGTGGTTACAAAAAAAAAAGCCCCAAAAGTAAGCCAGAGAAGACTGTGGGATAGGGGTGGGTAGAAGTCTAGATGTTTTGGAAAAAAAACCAGACCAACATGTATGACCTAGTCCAATTTTTGGTGAACTCTACTCTATTAAAAGATTATTTAAAAAAAACCAAAACAAAACAACCCAACAACCAAAAAAACCCCAACTGAGGCCTCTCCCATGCATGATTATTATGTCATTTCTTCAGGGACAAGAATTTTGGTGATCATCTACATGTGGCACATTTTAAAGTTCTGGTTTCATTCCCTGCATTTCAAATTGGTAAGAGTGCAAAAGAGATGCTATCAGCAACTTACCAGGGCAGAGATAAGCCCTGCAGCCACACAAAAAAAGCAATCCCTCTCCCTCAAGGACACACAGCACTGTTTCACATGTTCTGTTGTCTTAGAGGAACCTGTAAAAACGACAATGTTATGAATGGACAGTCCTGAGAATGCCAACACTGTTACCCAGGTCAGCCAACTGCCTCAATACAGATAAGTGAGTTTGCTTTATTTTTGAATTCCAGAGAAGATGACAGTCTGTGCAGTTTTCCACAGGGCTGGAAAGACCTCATGGGCAAAGAATTAGAAATCTGCAAATGCCTGGGCAGTAATGAACTTTCAGCTCAATCCAAATCATCACAACAGTCATTTTACACGTCTAGACCTATTTCATCTATGTGAGTTCTGAATAGCTTGATGTAGGCAGGTTTTGTTCCTCTTTGTTTTCATGCAGTTTGAAGGATTGACAGGACCAAGCTAAGTGACATTTATCTCGGTACAGTTCAGATTTACTTTCAAATTTTTTAAAAAACCACTCAAGAGTAGTGAAACTCTGGAGCATTGGACCTTGTTAGGTTTTCACTCCGCACATACACATATCTTGGAAAGCATCTTTTTAAATACTGGCCCCACTTGGACACTGAAATTTCAAACAGCATACTTGGTTGCTTACAAAACCTAAGTGTCTGCTTTCCCTCTCCCCTTCATTCAACCATCATGCCAGGCTTGCATTGCAGCTTTGAAGGCTACCAGAAACATCCAGCCACCAGGCACCTCCTGGAACACAAGCCTATGACAATCCTAGAAGCAAGACACTTGCACAAAGTGCCAAAATTAACACTACTAGAACAAGAATAATAGTGTGTATTCATAATGTATCTGTTGAAAACAATTCTCCCTTCAAGGGAAAAAGTGAGTTCACGGCTGACTGCGCCGTTGCTGGCACAGAGTGAGGCAGGCACGGTGAGGCCAGCAGGCAAAAGTCTCCCTGCACAGTGCTGACCTCGAGTCACCCACCAGCCCTGGCCTCTGCTCCAAGTTTATTGGCTGCACGTGTGTTTTGTAACACCCTGTACTGCGTATTCTTAGAACATACTTTCCAGAGAACCGAAGGGACAGGGCTCACCCCTCCACGACCACTTCCAATCTCACCACCAGCAGCAGCATCCTGCTCCTCAAGATAAACTATCAGTATATAGAATAGCAAAAGGATCCAAACTCCGTGTACACATGCTCTAAAATCAGGTGACTTGTGAGTCAAGAGACAGAGCAATAAATTATTAGGGAAAACAAAACACTACACTAAAAATAGTGTACACGAGCAGCATATGAAGAACAATTTTTATCCAGTCAAAGCTCAAGGCCCTCCCCAGCCTCTTTTGTATCTGTGCAAAAACAACTGACATAAGCAAAGGCAGATAAACAAATAAAACTTAATTTTAGTTCCTCCCTGATACTTTGCAAATATATATTTAATTAAAAGTGCACAGCAGGGGGAAAAAAAAGCTGAATTTTTGACCAGCAGAAAAATCATTAATATCCAAAGTAAATATGCAATGAAGCTTCAATCAGAAGATGTCAAAATTACTTTCTTTCAGGGAAAATTGCTCCAAGCTGACTTCAGCTCAGATATGCCAAAAAGTCACTATCTGCTACATATCAGCTACCAGTATAGTTCAGCCAAATTTAAGGATTTGTCCACATGTCAGGTTTAATAGATTTTATAAATAATTGTGAATACTCAAGTTAAGCATCAGGTGAAAAAAAACCCAAAGCAAATGCCTCCCACAAACATCCAGAATCCAACTGCCTGATACCGATGCTTGGTTTTGTCAACCCTCTCATTACCAAAAACATACACATATTTCCTACTAAGAATCAATAAAGAAAATAAATTACCATCAAGTGACAACAATGCATAATTGCGTTGGAGGAAAAGGATCTTTTTTTAAGAGATAACAAAGAGTAAGCATAGAAGAGTCAAAAAAGATTTTAAGCTTCCATTTAGAAATATGATTACATTGGCTATTGCTGTAACCAGCTGGGTTTTTGCAATCACTTATCTTCAATAACTAATAAAAAACATATCTGAGAGATTTTTAGCACAGAACATTTTATTCTTACCATCTGAATTAGTGGCCGATTTTGAAAGGATCAGAATCTGGCATGGGAATTCAGACAACAAGCAACCTGTCCTCTTTATCCCCAGAAAAACACTCAAGCTGGGTTCACTACATCCTCCTTGCTGGGCTGGATCCCTAGGAAACAGCATTTAGAGAATTGCTCTCAACAGGAGTTGGTTTTCCTCTTGACTACGGAAAAATACTGTCTGAAACCCAAAGATTTTCCTCAGAGATAAATTCTTCACAGCCCAAGCTGTGATGAAGCTGGAAAGACACTCTGCCAGTGGGGACCTCTGGGCTGGGCACAGCCCATATGAATGCCACCCAGGCCTGGGCTAACAGATGGCAGTGCCTTCTTATCTGCCTGCTCAGGGCAGTGTCAGCAGTGCCTGCAGGATTTCTCATGGCATTTGTCACTAAAAACCACTGTGAAAAAGACACAGACCAGATTATGCCTAACCACCATCCAGCCCAGTAAGGAAGGTATGTCTGGTTGGTGTCTAACAGGAAACCATATTTTCCTGTTGTCTTTTTTGTCTTTCAAAGCATTTTTCATAACAAATTACTCCTTTCTTTTTTTGAACTTTCATGATCCTCCATGGCTTACCACCATTCCTGTTGTCACCCACTCACTGCAGCAGTAAACTACTCTCTGATTACTTTAATCACTTGTACTTACTCCCCCTGGGTTGTCCTACACTAGAGGAGCACAGTTGATTAAAATGACTCTGCTTTCCAGCTTCTCAGTTACGGTGATAAAGGCTTGTTAGCCTGTATGCTGGGAGCACAGTTTATCAGTCTCATCAGTATTATCCCTTTGTTTCCTTACAGCCCTCTGTTGGAAGTCATTGATTTTGCATTTGACACTTGAATAAGGTCTGAGGTGAGGATAGTCTTTTATTCCATGCTTGTGTAATGCCTAGCAAAACATGACACCCAAGCATGACTCTTAATTTGCATTGCAGATAACAAATACTAATCTTCAGGTAATAACTCCAGGAATTTGCTTCCCTTCTCTAAAAGTCCTATTATGGCTGAGTTACACACGTGGTGGCTGAAGAAGTCCTTGATTCATCCAACACAGCAATCCAATACACTCTGGAAACACAGTTTGAGAATGTAATGGCTTTGTACATATCTACATGAAGGACTTCCTTCATCCTGTAAAGAAGCCACTTGGTGTAGGGCAAGACCTACAAGCACAGGTGTAACTCACAAATACAGCAAAAGCTGAGAAAACTCTGAGTTCTTAACAGCACTGATAAAACAGACTTATAACAGGTTGTTTATGCTTCATGAGACATGAGCTGTGTTCAGTAACATACACAGTTCATGACTTTCAGATCAAAATCTGCCCTGTAGTAGTTTCAGTGCCATGAAGTTTAGTCTATACCAACACTCCTTCAGGTGTCCTACCCTAAAAAAGATACATTGATGCTTCTAGTTTGAATTTAATGATAGTAACTACAGGGACAGTAGAGTCTTTGCTGTAAAGACTAAAAAAAAAAAATTTTAGAGACCTTGCTATAAAAATAAAAGCGAGCACTTGGGGTCCTTCTAGCATCCTGCTCAGGCAGCCAAAGGCAAGCACCTCAGCAAGAAGGGCACAGGCAAAGCAGGGCTGCAGCAGCATTTCTTGAGAATACTCACCCACTCCTTGACGAATGAGAAGCAGAAAAGGTCCTACCCTGTCCAGTGGCAAACAGCTCCAAGCCCCTACGTGGCCACCACTACAGACTTCTACAGGCCTACAGTGACATTCCCCAGCTCCCATTAAGGAGGGCAAATGCCAGGCTACATGGGCAACTCAGATGAAGTCTCATCCACCCCACCAGCTACAGGCTCTTCCTTATCCCTCTGTATGATGCCCAGGTCACACTGCATAGAGCTTCCTACCTGCTTCTCCCTTTTCCTCTTGCAAGTTGCAGTAGGTGATTTTCATGTTAAATTAAATCTAAAGGATTCGGATACCTACTCAGATTATAAACTTCTGTATTTAAACTAATGCTTTAACTGCCAGGCATTTTAAAATATACAGTACTTCAGACATCTTTTGGAAAGATGTTACAGGAACTAAAATACACAAGGACTCTAGGAATTCATATCCACTTTCTCTTAGTTTACTTTTTCTCCCTCTCCAGCTGGTTTGCTTTGCCTTTTAAAATTTATTTTAAAGTCATAAAACCAACAAGTTATCATCAGTTTCATAAACTTTGCTAAAACTGGAGAGAAAAAAGTGTTAGTTGCCATGGCAGCAGTGAGGAGTCGCTGGGTCAGGATGCAGAGAACTTCTCTTGTTCTGTTTCATCATTTGCATCAGAAGTTCAGCCATCTGTTATTAACTATTTAACAACAGTCTTGCTTGTTAGCACTGGTGCTTGCTATTTAAGTCTCCCCACCTTCAGCCCTTTTGTAAATCTCCTAATTAATGTGGAAATTCATCTGAGGGCTCAGTTATCTTTCAGGTAGGATGACCACCATTACTTCAACTTGGCCAGTATTCTCCTTTCTCACCAAGGAAAAAGCACATACTTATGCAGACACCAACCTCTAGAAGCAGCAGCTTTATTGTTAGACATCAATTTGAAAAGAATTTCATCAGACAGTAGATGATGTGGCTGAACTCCAAGACACGCCAGATCTCTCCCATTTAAGCATACTCCACTATACATTATCTTCCATAGCATCCCTCAGTCCTGTTGATATTGCAAAAAACAATTTTGTAATTTTATTTCAGAGGATGAATAGCATCAACTCAACTATGTGTTGCTAGCAAGCACATATTGCCTTTTATCCTCTAACAGAATCTGAAATATATTTGCCTACTAGGTGTATACATTAAGAAAATAAAAACTTAGTTATATATTTCCAAGCTTAGAATTTTGGAGTTAAACGTATTTTACCTTATCTTGCCTTCACTATCTTCAGTCAAATCTGCATGACCTAAAGCAAAATACTGACTTTTTCTGAATCTAGTCCTAGGAAAACAGGCCAGTCTTGTTGCTCCTCACTCATCACACCCTCAGAAGAAAGTGGGAGGCTACACAACGACAAAAAGGGAACAACATGACTGTTTCTTTTACTGTTCCTAAAAGTACTTTACAAAAAAAAAAACCAGCCACAAAAACCCAACTCAGTACTATTAGAAGCAAGCAAGAGGACTTCAGAAGGAAGTCCTTGTTTCAGTCATTTAACACCCTAAACACTGCATCACATAGGCTAAGAGCACTCTGTTCACAGGTACAGCCAGTAAAGCTCAGATCCTTCCAAAAGTGGAAGAAAAAAAAATAAAAAATACTTATGTTGGAATATAAAAAGAGTTGCAGAGTATCAGAAGACTAATTCACACATCCAAATAACAAGACAGTATTTTCCAGGCTAGTCTTTCATTCAGATGACAAGCAGACCAGCAGCCTGTTATATGCACTAGCAATTTCAGTGCAGCATGACCTGATGCAGAGGCAGTACAGGTTAAGATGCCTTCTCAGGCTACTATGATGAGATTTGGTAGATACAACCACACATGCACAGGATAGATCTGATATAGTGCAGTGGTTTAGAGACCCAGAACAAGAACCCAGTGTCATTACTTCTGATTCCGATGAGAATGATGCAACTGAATGGTCTAGAAGTGCCTGAAAAGGTTTTCCTTTCAGCATGTTCAGGAAAATTCTCCATTACAGATATATGACTTCACACGTGAAGGCTTGGTGAGTTACATCCAGGGCAGCTTTCTGACTATCAGACCATGTCAACTCGAGAGACTTGGTTCAACTCCAAGAAGTTATGTGAACACTGATGGCATACCTAAACCCAAGATAAAAACAGTCATGGGGAAGAACTGTTAAGCACATTTTCTATCAACATATGAGGCACCTACTAATGCCACCGAGCTGCCCTTTTTTTTCCCCCCCAGAGTAACTGAAAAACAAGAAAATGAGAAACAAACCAAAGAGTGCAAATGCACTGATAATAATAAAGCTTTTCAAGAGTATTCACAAGGAGAAGAGATAGAAACACTCAAGAATTCAACAATTTTATTTTAATGGACAACACATAAACATGATAGAATGCAGGTTAACTAGGAGCTGATACTCCTATAACTTTATTACAACATCATGTCAGAAATCACACCTACAAGCTGGAAGCTTCTGCAGCACTGCTGCTAGAACAGAACTAGCTATCAGGGTAATTAAAAAAGCACACAGGAAAAAAAGCACAGGACTTGTTAGGAAGTGTCCTCAGCTGAGGAATGTAGATTAAAAATTCCATTATTTTATCTGAAATGCAGAAAAAGACAAAACAAAGAGCCCAGAGCAAACTATTTTCATAACATCTGACCTCTTCTACTGCAGTTTCTTTCTGTATTCGTCTTCTCTTTGTGCTACTTGATCTCCCAAAACTTTGATGTTACAAACCATTCATTGTCATCTAAGCGGTGGGTAATTTATCTTGTGGAACTTTGTCAGAACATGTTTGACCACCCAAAATCCTCCTCCTAGCTAGTGAGGCTACCTCCAGCTTCAGTAGGCTTGTTTCAGTATTTGCAGTCCAGATTATTTAGAGGACAGGATGGAGGGAAAGGCTCTATGTTAGGAGACCAAAGGCAGAGACTGTACTTCTTCCTGATAAATGCAAGGAGCTCTGAGAGATGAAATTGAAGATGCTGGAGCAGCATGAAGCTCCTCAGGTAATTTTTCCAATGCTATTAACCTTCACCTACAAGGCCTGCCCCTTAAGCAGTTAAACAGTAACCTGCAAAAGTAAAAAAGTTACAAAAGAGACAATATATGCTGCTCATGTCAAAAGCTTCTGGGAGAGTGGCCAGGCCCATAGAATTGTATTTAAATTTTATTTGGAAGGATAAATGAGGACATTACAACTCTCAAGCTGTGTAAAAGGCTGCACATTTTAAAAATGGACACCAGAGCCTACTGTGGAATTTTGGATGCATAAAACAAAAGAACATTTTTGATAGTTTTAGAATTGGACTGTGTCACACAGCACAATTCAGCTATTTACAAGTTTCCACATTGTAAGTCATGTTATTAAGCTTTAATAGCCTTCTAGTACTCCAAAGAATAAAATGTTACATAGGGTCAAAATTGAAAGGCTTAACAGAATTTCTGCCAAGAATCTAGTCTGCCTCCCTCTTTCCTAATATATGGTAATTTTCCACATAGCAAGACATGGAAGACTAACACATTTAAAATTTAATATATGCAATTATGAAATTGCACTTTGTCTTCCCCAAAATTCCTTACTACTTCATAAAGCAATGCTTCAGTGATTCAAAGCCAATATTCCCACTCAAAACATGAGAGTACACTAGTGGAATCATTCCTCCTCCTGTGTCAGGAGGTGGACATCTAATGTCAGCAGGCTCACTTAAGTTAAAGCTCTGGTACTTTTCAGAGGAATATCAACAAGCTCTAGACACAGGATGAAAATATATGCAAGTACTTGGTCAAAGCAACATTTGCATTTTTAGATAACAAGTTTGCATAAAAGGTAATGGCTAATCCTCAATCCTGCAGTGAGTTCAGTATGCTATTTAATTAGCTTTAAACATACCATATAGTTGAGCAACCAGTAAGCTGCTAATTAAAAATACATATTTTTATTGCCCCCAAAGCTGACATATTTGCATCAGCTTCATTTGCCCCAAGACAAACAAGTAGTGGCAAAGGGCTGATAATGTTTCATGCATTGTTTCTAGCAGAAATCAAAATACTGTAATAGTTTCCTCCTGCTGGAGGAAAAAAAAAAAAAGAGGAGAGAGAAACTTGACCTACATAACAAGGCACAGAAGAAACTCAGTTAAGCTTCAGGGTGATTTTGGGAGGGGGAGAGGTTGTTTTTTTTCTCCATAACAATGAAGAGTCAACCAGTTACATATGGCTACACTAACTACAACTGTTAGCACATCTGACACTTAACTACATGTCTCACTTTTAAGGCTTAAAAATCACCCCCTCCTGTTAGAGGACATTTAATACTCTTGACCTAACTGTAATGAATTAACAGACTTAATTTTTAGGCCGTCCATTACTTTCCTTTAAAGGGAGGTTAGAAAAAAACAACCACCAAACAACTCACAGAAATGTCGAGTTTCATAGGCTCGGCACACGGAAGAGAAGGAAGAATGGTGAAATGGGTTTCTACAGGAACTGTTTACACACCCGAGCAAACTTTAGCAGAGGTGTCTTTTAAACACCCGAGCAAACTTTAGCAGAGGTGTATTTTAAACACCCGAGCACAGACGAACGCCACCACCAAGTGCCGGTCACTCTCCCGGTCACACAGCTCGCCTCTCGCCGGGGAGCGATCCCCGCAGCCTCCCCCGACCCCCGAGCCCTACACACCTTGTCGGCTCGGCCCGGGGCTCCCGCGGCGAGCGGCGCCAACA
>NW_008679002.1:0-3369 GCF_000695815.1 Acanthisitta chloris
TACATCATTTATTTAAATTGATGATGACAATGATGGTAATGATTAGACTAAAGACCTTAATTGGACCTGTGTCTATACCACATAGTATAAACAGTTACAAGTGATGTAATAAGAAACAAATGTAAGTATTACCTAAAGAGAACAGTATAAATACACTTGTATTTTTGGCTTTTGGAGTTCTAGCTTTGTGTGTTTATCACCTAGCAACCCTTCCTGTGCAGAACTGCAAACAAATCAAATACCTCAACCTTGTGTGCCTATTGTCTTTGCACGCTGGGGAAAAGATCCCACTGTGCAGGGACAACATAACTACTAGTGTAGTGCACTGGGGGTTTTTTTAAGTAATATTGAAGCAATGATATTAAATCTAGCAAAATAATTGTTAAGTAGAGCTGGATGTTACTCACTTACACAAGTGACTATGACCAAATGTCTCAGCCTCGAGCAGTAACCTTGAGGAGCATTCCCACTCCAGGGAGGAATCTCCATATATACACCTTTCTGTTAAAAGGGTAGAATCCTGTGTTAAGAAGTGGGACTAGACTTTGACAGTACAAAGTGATTGACTGTCAGTCATATGTTTTCAGGCTGTGTCAGCTCTGCAGCTTTAGAAATGTTACCAATACTATCACTTGTTGGTGCCTTTCTTTGCCATAGCCTCGTCAGCACCAGTGTCTCTCAGGATATATTGTTCTTTACATTCTTAGAATGTTTAACTTTTGCATGACAAGTCAGGCAGTTCTCAGCACTTCAACACCAAAAATAGTGTGATCCCCCTACCAGTCTCCATCTACCGCTAATAACTTTTGCAAATAGAGTATTGTTTGAGCTGTTTTACCCCCACTTGGGTAGAGCATCCTGCTACAGCCTGGTAATGTTGTTGGATTATTCCAAATGATGCTGAACTTTAGTGTTAACTTGCTGGGGAAGCAAAAGTTTGCATCTCAAGGTGAGGGATTGAGTCCTTGCAGTAAAGCTGGAAAGAAGCAAAAGACAATTATTTATACGTATAAATACTCATTATTATAGTGAGGAAGTGCCATAGACTTACTAGGATAGCTACAGGGTATTGCTGGAGTTCCTGATGCCTAGGCCTAGCTTAGATGTTACCTTCAGACACTAAAACCTTGCTTCAAGTTGCCAAGAGGTTGATGCTGCAGCCTCTCTTAAATAGTAAGACAGTTTTCATTTGACTTTTAGCAGCAGATTTGGGGGTTTTCTAACTTTCTGGAGCACTAGTCCTTCTGTGCATGCTTAGCCACCCTTCTCATTAAATGTTTCTCGTTAAAAGGCTACAGATTGTTAAAGGGCAGAGTTTGGAGCAATGGGTATAGAAATATACAGTATGATAAGCTGGATTGTTTCTGTTTTGGATTTCTTGCTTGGGATTTTTAATTTTAATTCAAGGTATTTTGTTTTCATCTGGATTTGAGGCTGGGAGCGACTTCTTTCTGGGTATTGTGCATAATTGTCTTGTGCATTTTAAGATGGTAGAGGATAATGCTGTCTTTCTAGCAAAGGATAAGGCATTTTTTGTACTTTGTACTCACTGCATGATTAGGTAGCACAGGTGCTAGCTTATAACAGTCTATTGTTCATAAAAAAGGCTGCAAAAATCTAACAAGTGTGCACAGCACATGCAAGTAATATCTGTCTACCAATAAAATCCTTCAGAACTTGTAGCCTCAGAAGAGTCTTTAGTGAGTACTGACCTATTTTCTCTCCTTTTTTTTTGAGAGCTGGCAACAGAGGATAATATGCTCTGCTGGGTTCAGTCTTTTGGCTTTTCTTGCAATGAGTGTTTCCTGGAAAGCTCCCATTTGGACTTCTTGGAAACGAGCTGTTAGAACTGTTAAGTCTTAAAGTCAGTGTATATATTTATCAGACCTGTAGAGGTCTTTTTATTTTTGTAGATGTTAGTCATTTGACCCAGAAGCAGCTGTGAATCACAATGAAACTTCCTTGACTGTATCTGAAGGTAATGCCAAGTAAGTCTTGTTCCAGACAGTTTCATATTGTCTAGTTTGATGCACTGATAAATGTCAGATAAATCTGAATACAGGTGTAGATATGTGCTGCATGCCAGTCACCCACCAAAGCTGCTCTGTCACTCCCCTTGGCAAATGGACAAGGCAGAGAAATATGAAGAAAGGTTGAGATATAAGGACAGGGAGAAATCACTCGCCAAACACTATCACAGGCTAAACAGACACAACTTGGGGAAATTAACTGAATTTATTACCAATAAAAATCAGAGTAGGATAAACAGTAGGTAAAACAAATCTTAAAAACTTGTTCGCCCATCCGTCCCTCCCTCCCAGCTCTACCTCCTCCTTCCCAGCGGCACAGGGAGACAGGAGTGGGGACTATGGTCATTTCACCACATGTTGTTTCTGCCACTGCTCAGGGAGAGGAGTCATACAATCATCAAGGTTGGAGGAGACCTCTAAGATTATTGAGTCCAATAATTAACCTGCCACTCTGCTGTAACTCTTAAATCCTATCTTTCAGCACCAGGTCCAGACACCTCTTAAACACCTCCAGGGATGGTGATTCCACCACCTCCCTGGGCAGTATCCCAGTGCCTGAACACTCTGATAGGCAAAACATTTCTCCTAACATCTCCTCTGACTCTTGTCTCAGCTCAAGGCTCTTCCCTCTATTCCTCTCTCTGCAGCTATGGCAAGAGAGACATCCCCCACCTCTCTCCAGCCTCTGTCAGGGAGTTGGAGAGAGCCATGAGCTCACCCCGAGCCTCTTCTCAAGACTAACCAAACCCAAACCCCTAATGCCCATGTGTTCTAGACCTTTTATGAGCTTTGTTGCCCTTGGCTGGACTCGCTCCCATGCCTCAATGGCCTTTTAGAAGTGAGGAGCCCAAAGCTGAACACAGGACTAGAGGTGAGACCTCACTGGTGCCAGTGGCAGGTCTGTCTTGAAGCTATCTGGCACTGGCTCCATCAGACATAGGAGAAGTTTCTAGCCACTGCTCCCAGAAACCACCCCTGTAGCCTCCTGGGACCAACAGCTGGCCATACAAACCCAATACAAGGTTTCAAGGAAGACCCAAGGCAAATACTGCCCATCAAATAAATCATTAATTATGAAATTAATTACTATGCCATAATTGCTGATTATTTTCTTTCTTGGGTGGAATTTAAGTGTATGATTCCCTTTAAAATTCATATTCCTTTTATTAATTTATGAGTATTTT
Organism: Acanthisitta chloris; assembly: GCF_000695815.1. Taxonomy (NCBI): domain Eukaryota; kingdom Metazoa; phylum Chordata; class Aves; order Passeriformes; family Acanthisittidae; genus Acanthisitta; species Acanthisitta chloris. The sequence continues at coordinate 3,215 of NW_008679002.1, forward strand.
GGGGAAGAGGAGAGGGATGTGCCAGGGTGGCAGATGTTAGCTTGGGCCTTTGCAAGCATGGGATAGAGCAATTTTATGCTGGAAAAAATTCTCAGACACTAGGGAAACTCATTGTAGAACCTTAGACCTGCAACTTGGCTCTTAATGCAATTAAC
>NW_008679002.1:3495-3767 GCF_000695815.1 Acanthisitta chloris
TTTTCAGCTTAATTTGGTGCTTAATCCAATGTGTCCAATTTCCTTTTCTCTGGCTATTGCCACTGTGACAAAAACATAGTCAGTATCAGCTATTACTTAAAAGGAATTACCCGTTTAACTCTGAATGGAATAAAAAGATAATGTAGCTCATGTCTTTGTGGAAACTTTGCACACTTTAGGAAAAAAAAGCATGGTTGTTTTGCACCTAATGAAGGGCATTCAGGGAAGCAACTGCCAGCAAGCAAAAGTACCTTTACTGATTCTGCTGGGTC
>NW_008679002.1:3820-4126 GCF_000695815.1 Acanthisitta chloris
ATGTAAGGAGACTTTTTTTAGAGCTGAATTATCAAGCTTAATTTGTGATGGCCCTTCAGCACTAATTACAGGGATAAGCAAAATGTTCTGCAAGGCCAGACCCCTTGAATTTAATATGTGATAGGTTTTGAGAGAGGCAGTTTTTTCCTTGTAAGGACATTTTACTTCCTGTGTTTCTGCTCTGTCATGATAGAGAAACTCAGCAAAAGTTGTTAAACTTGAATGCAAGTGAAGAGGAGTTTGCAGCATACCAGCTTTTTTTCCCTGTTCTGGATGCTTCATATTTACTGTTAGATTGCTTATTTT
>NW_008679002.1:4147-12079 GCF_000695815.1 Acanthisitta chloris
ATAGTGCAACAAAAAAAAACTAACACAAAATAAGCTTTATTGCAAGAAAATTGTTGTCTTACAGATACAGACCTCCAAGAAAAACTTCTTCTCTTACAATGTTTGATTAAAAATGTACAAAGTTTCTTTTTCTTTTCAAAATCCCCAAACTCCACAAAAGAAAAGAAAAACCACTGAGTTTAACTTCATATAATCTTTGGTCAGCACTTACATGTGACTGAAACAATCCTGGAACCAGCATGTGCTTTGGCTGTTTTCACATATGAGATTGTGTTACATGACTAGTTACAGGCACCAGCTGTCAGAAAAATAAAGCACCATTGAGACATACATTTAACACATAATGGTAAGAATTTTAAGAAAAAATAATTACTAAAGTAAACTAAAACTCAACTCACTGTAAAATCATCTTTCTTACAACATAAGCTATGATAAAATGAGGCATACGGTGTATAACTACAGTATTAATGATATTTCTAGCAAAGGACTTCAAATACACATTGTTCTTTGTCTGTGTTGCATAATGCACATTAGCAGTCCTGATACTTGGTAAATGCACCATAACTTCAAGCCAGCACCAAACAGTATGAAACATTGAGCGTTCCCTTCAGAGAGACGTTTTCTTCAGCTGCCTGCAGTGATGCAAGTCCGTGGAGCACCTTTCTGAGCATGAGGTGTGGGTCTGTGTGTGGTTCTTTGAGGTCACGGGAAGGAAGTACAGTACAGTTTGGTTCTGCAATCCTAATGGTATTAAAAACAGTCAAGGTATTTTGCTACAGTGGTTGTGCCTCTTCTTCCATGGTTTGCTGTGGCTGATTCAGAACACAATGCCATTGAGCTGCTGTGAAATATCTCTGTAGAGACTGATATTGTAATACTTCTCCTCTATGACACTCTTTTTTTTTCTTTTATTTCTTTTTAATGCTTGAAGTTTTGCAAGAGCACTTTAAAATACCCAGAAGATGTACTACAGTGATCTTTCAGCTCTGATACACTTTTAAATGACTTATACACTATTTGGATCACTGGCCCAAATGCAAAAGGAAACATCTTTCAAATCTATTTCTTTTTAATTAAGAAAGTACCTCTAAAATGTTATAGCTCAAATTTATAAATCTAAAGAAAAACAAGCAAGTTTCCCTTTTTGTTTACATAATTTGTTATTTTCTCCATATATTACTGCATTAAAAATAAATAAACTTCTATATTTTTTTTAATCAGGAACTATAGCAAAATACCCAAAGTGTTACAGACTGCTAAACAGGAAAAGAATAGCTCACATTTATGTGCCATTTAGTGCCATATGATGAATTCTTGAACTTTAGCTTTTTAATATACTTTAAATTGAGGTTATATAAAAGATACAGTAACCATGACTGCCCTTGTAATAGAAGGTGTGGCTGTGGCAGAGTCTAAGTCACCCTCCTGAAGGGGTGGTTCTGCAGTCTTGGCAGGATGGAAAGAAAAAAGGGCTCTTCCCCTCTCCCTTCCTCCCCCAAAATTCAGTGACTTGTTCAAAACCCTTTGGAAAGCAGATACTCTCAGGTGGGCAGAGAGGAGAACAGAAGTGACTGAAGAACTGGACTCAGTTGGAACACGGCTAGTAGAGGTCTATCCACAGCCTCATTCTGAGGGCTTCCCCAAGCTCTCCTAGGAGGTAGTTGTCCTCATTGCTGTCTTCCAGTTTCCTGAGCTCCTTTTTCTTGTACAGGGGAATGCTAGTGATTTCCAATGTGTGTAGTCCAGGCACTGACTTTTTCTTCACTGTGTGCAAGTAACTCAGCCCATCCCTCTGCTGGATTCGGAAGGTGCCATCCTCGTTGCCGTGTGAGATGACATAGCGCACGCGGTGGGTAAGGGGCTCGATGGCTGGTATCAGTTCCAGGATGTGCTGCTTGTTGTCCAGCCTGGAAATGTTGAGTCTCATCTTCAGAGGGCTATCCATGTCCAGACTCCCAAAACCAATCAGCTCGATCTGAAGTTAAGGAGGACAGAAGGTTTACAGCAGGAGAGAAACAGATATTCACTTTCTTTGAGAGAGGAATCATCATAGAATCATAGGATTTAAGCGTTGGGATGGACCTGTCAGATCATCTAGCCCCCACCCCCTGCCCTGGGCAGGGACACCTCCTCACTAGATCAGGTAACTCAAGGTCTCATACAGTCTGGCCTTGAACACCACCAAGGTTGGGGCAGACACCACATCCCTGGGCAACCTGGGCCAGTGTCTCACCACCCTTAGAGTAAAAAACTTTTTTCTCACATCCAACTTAGACTTTCCCTCCTTCAGTTTGAACCCAATAATAATATGTGATAATTAACAGTTTCTCCATTTGTCAAAATCTACCTGTGAAAGAAGCAATTGTAAATCATTTCCACCTGGGAGAACTGCTTGATCCTATACAATACACTCTGTAAATCTTACAGACTTCTCGCACAGCCTTAACAGGATGAACACCAGGAGACTCTGATTTCAGATTCTTTTGAGAATCTGTTTAACTTCATGCTGGCAAAGAATTCATGTAAAGAACAGTATATTTACTACTGCAGTAAAGACTGTACATGAGGCACAGTCTTGTTCTTATGACCACTTCACACTACAGAAACACATACCATAGCATTGTATGGGCATTCCCTGAAATGTTCCCTGAAATTTCCCTGAAACCATTTTAATGAACCCTTCTAAAAAACAGGGAGGCACACCATCTGGTCATGAGGAAGTACCACTTAAGAAGGAAACTGAAGTAAGGAGAGTAATGCTGTATTGTTAGCCTTCTACAGAAAGAGCTAGTATGTCACCTTGTCCAGTTACATCCTACTTGGATCACTGAAGGGAGTGTGGATCTTTCATGCTGGTAAAGATTCAAGCCACATATGAGTACAGATGTGTACCAGTATGTAATGCAACGGAAAACACATGGTGGAAACAAGGAAAGTCTGTGGATTTTCAGCATTGAACGTGGCCTGTTGAAACACTCCCTCCATTTACTGGTACTGTTGGTATCATAACCCTGAAAATACCTCAAAGTACATTATAGTGCTTATTTATCCCAGTACATACAGTGTCATTAGCACTTCTCTTCCTCCTGTTGTCTTTTTTGGAATAGCCATTGATTTTGCACTCATAACATGCTTCAGGGGACAAAGCATTCTCTTGATCAGCATCTCCATCCAGTGGCAGGTACTGGCCTTTGGTAAATCCCATCCCTGAGACACAGTGTCTATTGAATAAAAACATTGGGGTTTATTGCAGTTTTATGAACTGTCCCATTAAATGGAGAGTGAGTGTATGTAATCTGTACCATGATATCTGTATCTTTCTCCTTGCCCTTCCCTCAGCAGAAAGTCTGTGCATTAATTTCCTTCACATTAGCATGGCATTTTGAATGAAACAGAACCTCTGGCTAAAGGTTTGTAGGCTTTTCTAATTTTCAAGTTTTACAGAGAAACAGAACAAAACCAGCCTGCCCTGAACTTGGGCACTACAGAATTTAGCCACTGTCATGTACCAGAACAATGTCAGTTTGTGTTTAACATTCTGGATTCATCAGTGTTGCTGAAAACCCCCATTTATCTCAGAACAGATGGCACCTATTCTTACACAGTATCAGTCCTCATTGAGCAGGTCTGTGACAGTGTTTGTGTGCTGATACTGGAGGAGAAAACAGAACTCATTGTTTAATGTTGCTTATATACTAGATTTAAAATGAATGTCATGTTGCGTGCACACACGTGGTTTTTTGGTTTTTTTTTAGCTTCTGGATACTGAGTGCAAAAGGATGTAGAAAGGATGACTTGGTAGTTTATCCCTCATTTGCACCTCTGCTCCTCAAACCAGCCCTTCTGAATGTGTCCTTGGTGAATGACTATGTGAAAATACTCACCCTTGTCCAACTCTGTAATAGCCAGGTGGACAGCCACAAAGATAACCACCTTCAGTGTTGGAACAACCATAATTGCAGGGGTTCTTGGTTGAAGAACACTCGTTTACATCGTGGCATGCACTGGAGAACTGGTCATAAGAGAATCCAGATGGGCAGGCACACTTGTAACTTCCAAGTGTGTTGTAGCAAGAAGCAGAGCCACACATGTTAGGATTGGAGCATTCATTTTCATCTAGCAAGCAAACAAAAAAAGATACTGGCATCTTTTAATCTGACAGACATCAGATAAGTATGATGTAGCTAACAAATCGAGTATCTGCAAGTCCTAGGGCTCTGCTACATCCTTGACCTCATTACCCCATAGAGACTTGGTTTCTGAATAAAAAATACATTGGCAAAGGTCTCAAACTCATGTAGCTGAGCTGAAAAGGTATTTTAGGATACTGCCAACCTTATATTCACTCAATGTTCACAGTTCTTTCAATGTCTATCTCCTGTTTTTCTTAAGGATCCTCTTTCTGCTGATGGAGGAGATAGGAGTGTACCACCTTACCATACAAAGGTCCACAGAAGAGAAATGAGCAGTCATACTCCAACCATGGTAGTGTTCCTGGGCACCTAGTGATGGCTAGAAGTTTTCACATGCTTGTAGAGAAACCTGCAGGCTCTGTGAGGGGAAAGCCAAACTAAATAGCCAAATGAATGAAAGAAAATGGAGTATCATCTTCATCTTATGGGTGTTAAGATACAGAGAAGATGACACCTCCAGTCAATATGACTGATTTGATTTCAGACAAAAAAAGAAAGTGTAGCTTGTGGCATGGAAAATCATATTTTGATAGTTGGCATGATAGTTATTTTATTTATCTTACCAAGGTACTCTTCTCTTATAGGTGTTTTCCTCTCCAATACCATTAGCAAATGCTTTACCATTGTTACCTGCAGTCACTAGGAGACTGATTCTTTTGAGGGCTATAATTCTCAGAAACTGCAGCTGGTTTGGAGTTTTGTCAGAGTTGTTTGTTGTGTGTTCTGTCTCTCTCACCTTAATCCTTTGCTTTCTTTGCTGTAAAGCAGTGTTAACTCAGGAGTGATGATGGTGATTGGGACTTCAGAATACCTGCCTGGTGTGCTACCTAATGTAAAATGGATAGAACAAACTAATCTTTACGTCTAGGATCAGGACAGTAATAACAGCCTACACAAAATGTACAGCAGTGGTCACAGTCATCCTCTGATTATGACACCAATGACAGAGAACCATGAAAGCAAACCTGAAAAGGTCCATGTGTTGTTATGGTCTTTGTGAACAGTACAGGATGAGGCTACTTTCGGGTTTATTGGTTTCTATTTTAAAAAAAAAATCCCACAATCAATTTCATTTGGTATGGGTTTTAGCTTAGTTCATGAAACACTGAAAGCAAATAATGGATTGGATGAGCTAAATCTACAAGAAAACTCCTGAGCTTCCTGATTTGTCCCTGTGCCCTGCAGAAAGAACTAATGTTGGCCTTAAGACTCTACTTTGGAAGCAGGAAACCCTTAATGATTTTATTGATGTTTTTCTGACAATTGCTATAGATGCTATTCTGTAGTATTGTCAAATTGCTACTGATACTGAGTAATTCTTACTGATGATTTTTTTCCACCAGCAAAGATGTTTACAATGATGCTTTCAAGAATTCAGTGAACATCTTTTTACCTTTGTAAGATGGGGATTTTTCCCAGAAGAAGGGAGCCACCATTTAGGCCTTACTAGGAAGACTTCGTGTCACACAGAGGTTCAACAGGACGAGGATGCTTTTTTCTTACCTCCTGTCATTGATTTATTTTGGGAGTAGTAAGTGTATGGAAAGAGAGGGAGAGAGATAATGAAGATTTGTTTCCATACCCTTTGTTCTGTCCATTCTTGTCCTTGTCTGGCATTGTCCCTATAAGCACCATTATACCTTTGCTGTTTAAATGTATTTCATGCTGTTTGTTTCCTTACCAACACACTGATTCCACTGGTAATGCTGAATATATCCTTGTGGGCATCCACATCTGTATCCACCCAGGGTGTTTTGACACCCATGCTGGCACCTATGGTTTCCATTACATTCATCCACATCTGTGTGATCAGGAGAGAAGTAGAACATGAAAGAACACATGACTACACGCACTGCCAAACACATTACTCACTTGGATCAGAATCACTGGAACACCAGCATAGGTTTTTTGCCTTGGTCTTCATCAAGTACTCCAGCCACACCAGCTGAGTCTCAGAAAGGCAGGGACTGGGACAATGAAGAGCCTCTCACTGTAGGAGGAGACCAGGCTTGAGACTATTTAAGGAACCTGAAGGTGCACAAGTCTGTGGGACCTGATGAGATACATCTGTGATCCTGAAAGCGCTAGAGCAGAAATAGCTAAGCCACTATCAATCACATTTGAGAAGTTGTGGTGGTCCAGTGAAGTTCCCAGTGACTGGAAAAAGGGAAACATAATCCCATTTTTGAGAATGGAAAAAAGGAAGACCCCAGGGAACTACAGGCTAGTCAGTATAACTTATGTGCTCAGCAAAATCATGGAACAGATCCTCCTGGAAACCATACTAAGGCACATGGAAAATAAGGTGATTTGTGACAGCAACATGGATTCACTAAAGGCAAATTAAGCATCACAAATTTGGTGGTCTTCTATGGAGGATTACAAAGGTGGTGGATGAGGGAAGAGCAACTGACATCATCTACCTGGACTTGTGCAAAGCATTTGACACTGCTTCACATGACATTTGACAGGTTGACCACTCAGTGGATAAGGAACTGGCTGGATATGGTCAATGGCTCAATGTACATCTCTGTCAGTGACACAGACAGTGGGATCAAGTGCACCCTCAGGAAGTCTGCCTGTGACATCAAGTTGAGTGGTGTGGTGGATGTGCTGGAGGGAAGGGATCACATCCAGATGGACCTTACAGGCTTGAGAGATGGGACCATGAAAACCTGCACGTGGGTCAGGACAATCCCAAGAACAAAGACAAGCTCAGTGGAGACTGGATTGAGGGCAGCCCTGAGGAAAAGGACCTGGGAGTGTTGGTGGATGAGGAGCTCATTATGTCTTGGCAATGTGTGCTGTGCTGGCAGCCCCGAAAGCCAGCCATGTCCTGGGCTGCACCAAAAGAAATATGGCCAGAAGGTGAGGGAGGGATTCTGCCTCTCTACTCTAATCTGATGATATCCCACCTGCAGTGCTGCCTCCAGCTCTGGACTCCTCAGCACAGGAAAGATATAAACCTGTTGGAGCAAGTCGAGACAAGGCCACCAAGATGCTCAAACGGCTGGAGAATCTCTGCTACAAAGACAGGCTGAGAGTTGGGGTTGTTCAGCCTGAAGAAAAGAAGACTCTGGGGAGACCTTAGAGCACCTTTCAGTACAAAAAGAGGCCTACAAGAAAGCTGGAGAGGGACTTATTACAAGGGCATCTAGTGATAGGACATGGGGAGTGGTATTAAACTGAAAGGGGGCAGGATTAGATTAGATATTAGGAGCAAATTCTGTAAAATAAGGGTGGTGAGACACTGGCACAAGCTGCCCAGAGAAGCTGTGCCTGCCCCATCCCTGGAAGTGTTCAAAACAAGGCTGGATAGAACTCTGAGCAACCTGGTCTGGTGGGAAGTGTTCCTGCTCAGGGCAGGGGATCGGAGCTAGATGATCTTTGTGGCGCCTTCCAAGTCAAACCATTCTATGACTTACAACGCAGGAATACTGCTGCAAGATGAAAGCACCATTCAGGTTGTTCTTTTGGAAAGCATGGAAGTGAATTCATGTAACGTTCTTTCTATCTGTCAGTAATCTGGAGGTCTTAAGCCTTTATATTACTCAGATTTGGAAAAGAAACAGAAGTTCTGGAAATCCAAAGTGCTTTGATGCAATGTTTCGAATTTGAATATTTTTTTTTCAATTTTAGTTTCAAATCAACTGTATAGGACTAAACTTTCAGTTTTCTGCTATATATTCAAGTGTTTGAATACCAAATTTGGATATCATAGAATCACAGAATCATAGAA
>NW_008679003.1:0-650 GCF_000695815.1 Acanthisitta chloris
CCTCCTCCTCCTCTTCCTCCTCCCCGTCCTCGTCACCCTCCTCCTCCTTCTGCTGCTTCTCCTCCTCCTCCTGCTTCTTGCGCTGCTCCTCGTCTTGCTGCTCCTTCATCTTCCTCTCGGCCTCCTGCCGAGGGAGAGAGTCACTCAGGGGGTCCCAAGAGGATTCAGGGGGTCCTAAGAGGGTTCTAGAAGGACTCAAGGGGGTCCCAAGAAGGTTCCAGAAGGACTCAGGGGGTCCCAAGAGGATTCAGGGGGTCCTAAGAGGGTTCTAGAAGGACTCAAGGGGGTCCCAAGAAGGTTCCAGAAGGACTCAGGGGGTACTAAGGGAGGTCCCAGGGGACACAGAGGGGTCCCAGGAGGACTCAGAGGGTCCCAAGAGGGTCTCAGGAGGACTTAGGAGGTCTAAGGGAGGTGCCAGGGGACACAGAGGGGTCTCAGAAGGTCCCAGGAGGACTCAGGGAGTCCCAAGAAGGTTCCAGAAGGACTCAGGGAGTCCCAGGAGGATTCCAGAAGGATTCAGGGGGTCCCAAGAGGGTTCCAGAAGGATTCAGGGGGTCCCAGAAGGATTCATGGGGTCCCAAGAGGATTCAGGGGGTCCTAAGAGGGTTCTAGAAGGACTCAAGGGGGTCCCAAGATGGTTCAAGAAGGAT
>NW_008679003.1:768-1215 GCF_000695815.1 Acanthisitta chloris
CGGGAGACACAGAGGAGTCTCAGAAGGTCCCAGGAGGATTCAGGGGGTCCCAAGAGGGATCCAGAAGGACTCAGGGGGTCCCAAGGGGTCTCAGAAAGTCCCAGGAGGATTCAAGGGATCCCAAGAGGGTTCCAGAAGGACTCAGGGGCTCCCAGGAGGGGATCAGGGGGTCTCAGCCCTACCTTGTTGGCCCCCCAGGTCTCATTCCCGATTTCCTCAAGGTCCCAGGAGGATTCAGGGGGTCCCAAGAGGGTTCCAGAAGGACTCAGGGGGTCCCAGGAGGGGATCAGGGGGTCTCAGCCCTACCTTGGTGGCCCCCCAGGTCTCATTCCCGATTTCCTCCGCCAGTTTCTCGTCGTCTGTGATCAGGAAGTTGTCAAAGATAGTTCCAGACTTCACCTGTGGGGACATAGTTGGGGTTCAGGGGGGTTCCACACCCCAGGGTGG
>NW_008679004.1:0-826 GCF_000695815.1 Acanthisitta chloris
CCCGCTGTCCTGGAGGGCCTTGCAGGGGCTGCAGCACCTGGTGTCTGTCCCCAGAGTGGGGGTGGTGGCTGTGTGCTGAGAGGGCACCAGAGGGAAAGTTTCATGTCCTCAGGAGCTCCCCATGGAGGAATTCCCCTGTGCAGGTAAGGGATGATGCTGGTATGGTGCACAAACATTCCTTTAATAACAGTGGGGTCTCTCCTCTGCTCCTTCCCTGTGGGGCTGTTTGGGATGTTGCAGAGGAAGATTCCCCCTTCCCTGGGACTGCCAGAGGCAGGAGTGGAGGCAGTGGTTTATTTTTTCTTACTTATTGCATGATTTGAAGCTGTCAGGAGGTCTGTGATGGTGTGTTTCCCCTGGGGGTTGGTGTACCCCTGGGATGGGTGGTGGGAGAGGAGTCATTCCCAAGGTGGGGGTGGCTGGGTATGGTTGGGGGCAGCTTTCCAAACTGGGGGTTTCCTCTCCTGTCTGTTTGGCTTGCTGGTTGTGATCCAACAGCGTGTGTGCTGACGGGAAGTCAGGCCAGGGGAACAGGTCGGTCCTTTCCGGCCTCTGGGCTTTGGCTCCTCCAAGAAGAGGGTGGGACAGGGAGAGCTGAGCAGGGCTAAGGGGTGACAGTGGGTAAGAGCCTGTGTTCGCTTCAGAGGGGCTTGGCGGGCGTCTCACCTGGGCATTTTGTGCTTGCTGTGCTAGAGATGTTTGCAGAGCCTGAACTAGACAATGGGAAGTGACTCCAAGGGTGATGTCCCTGTGTGGGGTTGGGATCAGGAGCTGCTGAGCTTGTCAGGTGTTCACAGCGCCTCAGGTCAGTGGCTGGGTTTTTTCT
>NW_008679004.1:877-4909 GCF_000695815.1 Acanthisitta chloris
GCCGAGGTCACGGCTCTGTGCAGGAGCTGTGTGTGACCCTGGAGTGAGGTCGGGGTGGCCGGAGCAGCAGGACCTGCATCCTGCTCCCATGCCTTGCTTTGAATCAATAAAACCTGCTCCAGGCTCTTGGTCTGAGTGATGTGTCCCCTCTGCTAGGTCCCAGAGCAGCTGGAGGACAGGGGATGTGGACGGAGGGCCGTGGACTCCAGTTTCTGCAGTGCTCATCCCCCCAGCCCTGTGGCCCTCCATGGGGCAGCTCTAGCCTCTAATCCTGCAGATCACAAGGTGTGCAGCTCCTGAGTATGGTTTTTTTGGGACATATCTGTCCCTGCAGTGGGGCTGGGGCACACTCATTTGTCCCCAGCCAAATTTAGGGCTTTTGTGAGCTTCTCTGGAGGGATTTAGCAAAGGAGGAGAAAAAGCCACTCCCTCCCCACTGCAGACCTGTGGCCCCAGCCTGCCCCTGTGGGAACTGAGGCTGATGCTTCAGGCTGCATTTTTGTGAACAGCATTTGTTTATATAAAGGCTGGAGTTTTCCTGGATTTGAGGCCAGGCTGTTCAGGGCAGCCCGAAGCAGCTGAAACAAAAAGAGGAGGCAAATGTGGCACCCAGAGCAGTTGGAAGTGATGGAGCAGAGAGTGTGGGCACAGCCCTGCCAGTCTCCCCTCGTCTGATTTCACAGGAGTGGGGAGGATGGGGAGGGCACTCACTGTGCACCCCAGCACAGACCTGGTGCTCCGAGAGCCAGGGTGATGGCAAGAATAATTCAGTAGGTATTTAAATCCTGCTGCTGTCCCGGGAGCAGGTCGGCAGGGCTGTCTACCAGCAGCTGTGCCTCTGTCTGGCCACAGCTCGTGGGCACTTTGTCCTGGGTGGCTGTGGTGGCGTGGGGAGCTCGGTTTGCATTGCCCTAGCCACATGTGTGCTGGGCTGGGGGGGTTGCCCACTCTCTGCCTGCCCCACAGTGTCCCCATGCCATGTACTCCCTGTCCCCAACACATCCTTGTGGCCACCCAGCTTTCCCAGGGCTCTGGCTCTGCCCTGCCAGGCTCCAGCACCCTGTCATCTGTGGAGGTGGGAAGCAGGAGGGTCCCAGCGTGGCAGGGGCCACTCTGGGTGCCTGGTGTGAGCTGCTTTAATTGCAAAGGTGCCTTTTAGGTGGCTGTTAATGAATTGCCTGGGCTGAGGGTGTGTAAAAGGTAGGTGTGCTGCAGGGCTGGCTGGTGCTGCCAGCTCTCACTTGGATGCTGCTGGTCATTCCAGAGGCATCCACGGTGGGCAGGAGTCATGGCCTAGGGCTGGCAGCACCTTCACAGGCAGTTGTGGCTGTGGCTGTTCTGCTCCTGCTGTGCCCGGGAGGGATGTGCTGTCACCAGGACTCCTGTCACAGCCACACAGGTTGTGTGAGCCATCTTAAGGGTGTCCTTGGGATTTGTTTCTCCTACAAACACACCTGGAGAAAGCAATGAAGCAGCAAGACCAGCAAAGCCTTGGAGAGGCATTTTGGGTGATGCAATTTTCTCCATCGCTGCTCCAGTCACTGCAAACATGACTGCAGGGGGTGGGAGGGTGTGCAAAGAGACCTTTGCAACCTTTACGAAGGATAAACTTCCCCAAAGGTTATCCTTTGGAGAACAGACCTGTGTCCTGTAGCTGCTAGATTCCAGCCCATTGGGTCTGGGAATTTTACTGCCAGGGAGTTAATGGTTGGTGGTTGATTGTCCCTTGCTCAGGGAGAGATGGTGTCACCTTAGCAGTGCTGCTGGCAGGGATGGGTGTCCTTTGGGTGACAGAGGGTTGTGGCAGCTGTTGAGCCTCCTGTGTGCTGTGTCCTGGTGTGCCTGGGACAGGCTGGAGGAGGATGGCTGTGTGCCCAGGCACTGTCAGGCCCTGCAGGTGTGGGCCCAGCACTGACATCCAGGCAGTAAATATTTACCCTTCTCTTTGGGTCAGGAATAAGAAGTTTTCCCTGTTGCAAACAAAGCCCTCGCATTGTGATGTCTCCAGCCTCTTTCTGCCTGAGCCCTGGAAAAGGGGAATAACTCAGGACAGATGTTTTTGGAGAAGTTTGCCAACTCAGCTGAGGCCCAAAATTTAGGGCTTGTAGAATAACCACAAAGATGTTATAAACCCAAACATGAGCAGAAATGTCTGCAGCAATTATGCAATTTAAGAAAATAAATAAAGAAGCAAGGGGATGGTTTGAATTAAAGTATTTCCCTGCAGCATCCTGTGCTCCCCACAGAAGGCTCAGTCCTGCAGGAGAGGGTGATGGGGGGGGAGGATGGAAAAGCTCATCCCTGGCACAGCCTAGGTGAGGTCCCTGCTGTGAAGCAGAGGTTTGGGGAAACCCTCCAGCACGGAGCCTGAGGAGCTGTGGCTGTATCCCTCTGGCAGGGCAGGGATGTGTCACCCTCTGTGCCCTGCCTTTCTCTGCTTAGAAATAAACACTTTGCAAAGCCATGTCTGCACCAGCCACATGGAGCTGCCCCTGGCTGCTTAGAGCTCCTGATGCTGTGTGCCTTCTCCTAACTGAGGACATGGGATGCGATGGATGTGGAAGGGAAGGTGCCTGAAGGACAGCAGGTCTGGAGACCCCTACCTCTCCTCAGACCATACCATTTCAGTGGGCACTGATGTAGCCATGAGGGTTCTGCTTGCTGCAGGAACTCAGCCAAGGAGCAGCAGATGGATCCTTTGTTTTGGGGCTTAGTGTTCCATCCCACAGCAGAGGCAGCAGTTGGGCTGGAGTGTGGTGGAGCTGCAGAGAAGGTAGTGCTGACCCCACTGCATTATTGATGGCACAGGGCTCTGGCATCGTGTGTCACAGGGATGGGCAGAGCTGGGACTGTGGGTGGGCTCTGGAGCAGCTCCAGCTCAGCATCTTGGGGGTGGAGGTTGGGGCATGTGGCAGCTGGAGATGCAAAGTCTCATCCCTGGGAGTGTTCCAGGCCAGGTTGGATGGGGTTTGGAGCAACCTGCTCTTGTAGAAGGTATCCCTGCCCATGGCAGGGGGTGGGATGAGGTGAGCTTTCAGGTCTTTCCAGTCATTTCCACAGAAACATTCCAGCATTCTGTGATGATGGTGGGCACTTTCTCCTTGTATTTGTGGACAGACTGGTGGGCTCCACATCCAAAGCCTCCCAATTCCCTGTGCTGGGAGTAAGGCAAACCCAGCCTCATCCCCTGTGCAGTCCTGTCTGCTCATCCCTTGCACATTGGTGATCTGTTCCCTTCTGGGTGTTGGTTCTGGTGTCAGTTTGGGGCTGGCAGTGCTGTCTGCAGTGAGGTTTGTGGGAGCCTTGGCTCAGGCTGAGATGAGCAGAGTGCTGGGCATCACCACAGCACTCAGAGGAGGTGCTGGCAGGGATCTGAGCTTGATCTTGCTGGATGCAATCCAGATATAAGATGGGACACTTCCCCATGGGGTTGGAAGGTGAAGAAACCACTGTGTTACTTGGCAGGGTCCCTCCAGGTCCCACTCACATCCTCCCAATGCTGTGGAAAGGGGTTTGCTGGGGGTGTGGACTGTGGCTGTGTCCTATCATGCAGAGAGCTCAGGAGCTGTGGGTGGGCTGCAGGGATGGGAGAGGACTGAGCAGGCATCCCCCAGCTGCAGCTTGGCTCTCCAGGCTCGTTGCGGGCAGTGGGTGCAGTGGAGGGGGTTGGCTGGGGTTTATTTTGGTCTTGGGGCAGCACAGGAAGCCCCTCCCGGAGAGGAGAGCATCCACCCCCGGCACAGACTTCCTCCACTGAGGTATTTTTAGTGAAACACAAAAGGGGTGGGAGGCAAGAGGCAGATTAGCATCAGGAGGAGCTGTGCCCTGCCAAGAGCCTTTGTTCTTGGAGCCACACACTCTTGAGGGACACTTGGTCCTGCGAGGGGGCAGTGGAGTCACCCCCAGGACCTCCCACATAGAATCAGCATTTTAGGGGTCAGAATGGAGCTTAGACATCATCTAGTCCCAATGTCCTGCCCTGGGCAGGGACACCTCCCACCAGAGCAGGTTGCTCAAGGCTTTAGCCAACCT
>NW_008679004.1:5556-14666 GCF_000695815.1 Acanthisitta chloris
TGCACCTTCCCTGGAGCCCCTTCAGCTCCTGCAGGTGCTCTGAGGTCTCCACACAACCTTCTCTTCTCCAGCCTGAACAGCTCCAACTTCCTCAGCTTGTTTTCCTAGGGGAGATGCTCCAATCATCTTATTAGCTTTGTGGCCTCCTCTGGACTTGCTCCAACAGTTCCATGTCCTTTTGCAGTTGGGGACACCAGGGCTGTGTGCAGTATTTCAGGAGGGATCTTGCCAGAGCAGAGTTAGAAGGGGAGAAACACCTCCCTGGCAGCAAGGCAGGAGTGCCTGGGAGTGTTCCATCCCACCCCATTGCAGGGTGATGATGCTGCTGCCACCAAGGTGCTGTGTGTGGTCCAGCCAGTGCTGATCCCTTCTGCATCCTCAAGGAATCAGGAAGTTTCCCTGCAAATGCTTGGAAAGTCAATGGGAGCTGTTGGAGATGCAGCTCACTCCAGCCTCCTCAGCTCAGAGCTGTGCTCCAGCAGCTGCCTTCAATCCCAGCCCTGCTCACGAGTGGGCTCCTGGCCAGCTCTTCCATGGCTGTGTTCAATAGTGGAGCTATTAAATGGTTTTGAATAAATTAAAAATCTTCTGGCAGCATCAGGGCCTGGTGCGTGTGCCCTGGCAGCTGCTCAGAGCCTCTGCTGTGCCTCTACTTCAGCCCCTGGAGCTTCTCCAGGCTGGGCAGGTTCCTGGGCTTGTCACGGTGGAGGAAACCTTCAGACAATATTGGGTTTGGGCTTGGATTTATTTTGGATTCTCTGTTTATTCCCAAGGCCCAAGTGAGTGGTGGTGGAGGGGGGGACACTACACATTCCCAGCTGTTTATCCAGGGCTGTCGCAGTGCTGCAGGAGAAATCATCTCCAGGAATTTCCTAAGATTTTATGAGTTGGAATGGAGCTTAGAGATCATCCAACCCCAGTCCCCTGCCCTGGGCAGGGACACCTCCCACCAGAGCAGGTTGCTTAGTGCTTTAGCCAACCTAGGTGTGAACACTGCCAGGGTTGGGGCAGCCACAGCCTCCCTGGGCAACTTGTGCCAGTGTCTCATCACCCTTTCATCTCAGACCTGGTGGTGCTGCAGGTTTGAGTGGAATCCACCTCCTCCTGCCCAGCCCACGGGGCTGCTCCCATCTGGATAGAAGGTGCTGGAGTTAAGGTGTTGCTCTTGGGGAATGGAAACACATGGAGCAAAGGTGCCATGTGCTGCTGACTTCCATGTGAAGTCCTGAGCTGGAGGAGGTTTCCAGCTGCCAGCTAGGTATGCCTGACTTCCAAATGAGGTTTTAAGAGCCCATTTTAATCCATAAAACGCTATCCCTTGACTGCTCACAGCCCTGGCATGTGGCATCACCTCTGTGAGCTTCATCTCTGCCCTCTGGTCTGGGAGACTGAGGTTGTGAGGTGGAATGATGTACTTAGCACTTTGGAGAGCTTGGAGTGTAAATGAAGATCTGATCTGAGCTGGTTTTGTCTCTCAGCCCTTGGCTCGGTGTCTGGGTACAGAGATTTTGCAGGCATTGGTGTTGGGAGACTCCAGACTGGGATATGAGAGAGAGAAAATGAAACTCATAATCAGTAAAGGGTTTGTGCAGATCTACAGGTCTCTGTAAATGAGCAATCCAACCCTAAGTTGTCGATGTAATTATTTCTGGCAAGACCCATATCATAATTTCATTTCACTGCAGCTCTGGCTTGAACTTTTGAGTGTTTTGGTTCCATTGCTGTATGTGCAGACAGCAACCAGACCTGGAGTGTGTTGGCTCAGTGTCCCTCTTTTCCTGTTAAAACCTTGCAGGAGTTTGTTTCCAGGTACAGTGAGCTGCTGGTGGATGTCTGTTAGTGGTGAGTCTATGACAGCCAAAGTGAAAAGTAGTTCTGTGAGCACAGGGAAGGGAAGAACAATTACCTGGAGGTGCTAGTACTGCAGAAGTGGGAGAGGCTTTGTGGGCGTAGAGGCCTGGCATGGTTTGGGTTGGAAGAGATCTTAAAGCCCATCCAGTTCCACCCCTGCCTGGGCAGGGACACCTCCCACCAGCCCAGGATGCTCCAAGCCCCATCCAACCTGGCCTGGAACACTCCCAGGAATGGAACAGCCACAGCTTCTCTGGGCAACCTGTGCCAGTGCCTCAGCACCTCACAGGGAGCAATTCCTTCCCAATATTCCATCTAACCCCTCTATCAGTGTGGAGTCATTTCCCCTTGTCCTTGTCTATCCATGCCTTGTCCCAAGTCCCTCTGCAGCTCTCTTGGAGCCCTTTTAGGCACTGGAAGGGGCTCTAAGGTCTCCCTGGAGCTTCCCTTCTCCAGGCTGCACAGCTCGGACTGCCTGGCAGTGTCTCTCCCTTGGGAGGGTCTCCGGCCCTGGCACTGAGCTGTCCTAACTCTACCAGGGATGCTTAGGGGAGGGAGTGGGATGGGGAGCAGCAGAGTGGGTGTCTGGATGTGGTGCTGAGCCCCTTCAGCACCACTGTCGGTGCAGCCTGTTGAGGAGGCACCCGCTGGTGCCCTGCTGCTAACCCCGGGGTGGTATAGGATTAAACCCTTTTAGGGATTTACAGGCACTAATCCCGCTAAAGACAGGAGCAGCACAAAAGGTGGTGGGAGAGCTAATCCCCCTGCTCCAGCCTTGGCACTCCGAGCTCCCACCCTTGGACTGTGGTGTACCCTGGGGAGTGATGCTGTGCCATGGGGCACATCTCCGGGGGCTCTTCCAGCCCCTGGCAGCTCCAGCCTCGCTGTGGCCTGGCACAGGGTTGGTTTGTGCCAGGCTAGCAGCCCCTCATGAATAGCCAAAGGCCACCCCAGGTAAATGAGTTAATTCTGGCTGTGGGGTTGCTCATGGTTAGCAGGATTTAATTAAGACAAGCCCTAATTAGTTCTAAGCGGGTGAGTAGTCTGCTTTGCCTGGAAGAGTTCCCTGCTCTTGTCTGGCAGTGCTTGTGAGCACAGAGCTCCACTGGCATTGGGAGCTGAGCCTGTCCTGGGGACAGGACACATGGGAGACTCCACATTGTGCTTGGAGAACCCTAAAAGTGGGATAAAAGACACCTTGGTGGGGTTTTTGGGCACCCAACCCATCTTTTGGCTTTGCAAGCACAGTGCCAAGGGCTTTCCCATAACCTTGTGTTCCCCTTTCCATGGATCGTGGTGTGCTCAGAGCCCCAGAGCTGGCACCAGGCTGTGCCCATCACCACACACCCACTTCACCCTGGGGTTATCAGCAGGAGCAGCTGGAGCCCAGTGCTGGCTCAGGGTTATCAAAGGAGATCCTCCCATGATGCCAGAACACACTGTGTCCTGGGCCATCCCCAAAACCCTTATCTACCCTGGCTCTGTTCAGCTGTAGATAAGCACCAACCCTTCTGCTGGAAGCAGCAGCCAAAGGTGCTTGGCTCCTTGGCAAGGGGCATCTCACCTGTAAGGAGCTGGGTATGAAATGTGTCCTGTTTGGAGCTGAACATCACAGTGGAATGGACTGAGCAAAGCAGCTCTGATACTCCCTGCTTGTGTCAGGTCTCGGTTTGATCTGGTGTTTCCCAGCAGTGTTGTGGGATGGAGCTGGTGCCAGCATTGTGCAATGGGGGCTGAGCTGGGAGGAGGTCAAGGGGAGCCCCAGCAGAGCTTTGGGTGCTGTGTCCAGCTCAGCAGATTTTGTGCTAAAGCTTTGACTTATGGGTTTTTGGCAGGAGGGAGAAGTTTGCATGTCACACTCAGGGCTGGGCCCAAGGCCCCTCACCCCTTCTGCCTCTTGGAAAATTGCACCCCTGGAAGTTTTATTGCAGGCTTTCTAAACACAAAAGGCCTTACATTGGGCTGACCCGGAGCACGAGTGCCACAGCGCTGGGTTTGCTTTTGCTGCAAGGAATGCAGAGGATGTTTGGAGCCCTCCCCCTGCCCCATTTCCTCCAGCGAGCTGTGCTGCCAGGCCAAGACAAATATTGGGAGTAAACTATTGAACTTCCCTGCTCCCAGCACTCACAGAACAGCGCCTGTTCTCCCCCTTCCTGGCCAGGGGCCGGGCTAGGGGTGCACTTGTGTCCCCACTCCTGTCCCGTGTCCATCGCACCCCAGCCTGGGTACAGAGTGGGCTCAGTGGCAGAGCAGGGGGAGAAAACCAGCCCCAAAAGGACAGTACAATGACTTGTGCCATCCTTCCCAGCCTGCGTATGCTTTACTGGGCTCTGTAAGGCTGAGTGTAGCATCCATAACCTCTTCCCTCAGGACCGCGGGGGCTTGGGTAGTGGACCGGGAGCTGTGTCCTTGCTGGTCCATGGTGCAGAACAGGTTGTCCCATCCCATGTTAGATGTCTTGGCTAAGAACTGGCTTTCTGCAGGTCTTGGGTTATTTATTGACCTGCTGGGGATTGCACTCCATCCCCAGAAATCAGGCTTTCAGGTCTTGGTGGGTTTGGGCTGGCCCTGGGGTTGGGTACGTGGTCTTGCGACGGTGCCCCACAGCCCAGGCATGCGTGAGAGCCATGAGTTCAGCACCCGAGCAGCCTCATCCCTTGGGAAAATACCTCTTCTCCCCTGGAAGCCCCACCTGTCCGGGCTGCAGGGTGTTCTCTGGGGTGGGAGGTGCTCCCTACAGTGCGTGATGCCTCCGTCACCTCGAGGAGACTTCCCTCGGCATGGAAGTGCCGAGTGAGCACCGTGGGAGCACAGAGCTGTAGGACTGGATTCCTCACTTGGGGTCACCAGAGGCAAGGAATGGGGCCAACATGAAGGAATATTTGGTGATTGCTCAAGGATTGGCCTTGGCAAGCAAATGGTGAGTCCAAAGGGCGGGTGACATGGTGTGGGCAGTGGGTGGTGGTGCCTGGCACAGCTCCTGACTGGAAGGGATGGTGAGCTGAGCCCTGCTCTGCACAGGAGGCTCTATTTGCAATCCATCACCTGTCCTTGGAGCAGTGCTGAGGACATGGAGATGTGTTGTTGTGTACTCCGTTTTGGGGTGTTGTGGAGTGGGATGTGTCTCTCCCCTGGGGGTCATGAGGTCCGTGCCATAGACATGTGAATCCAGGGATGTGGGATCAGGGAAGCTCATTCCCAACATCTCCCTCTGCCTTCCCATCATCCACAGCATTTCCTCCCCTCACCCAGGGGTTTATAGTGAGCGTGGGAAGGACTTTTCCCCCTGTTCCAGCAGCTCCAGCCCTGCACGATGATCGATGCTCCTTTCCCTCCCACCCACCAGAAAATCAGATCCCTCTGGATGTGGTGAGATCCTTTTGAATCCGGAATGGGGATCCCACCCCTTGGACAAATCCCACCCAGCCTGCCCCACATTGTCCCAGGGCTGATTCCTGTGGAACAGAGGCGCTCACTGGTGTCCTGGCTGTGTGTTCCCTTGGCAGATGGAGCTGGAAAAGTTGTCTGACTCAATGACAACATGTGCACGTGGCGGTTTTGGGCTCCTCCATCCTCCCTGCCTGCCTCCCCCGCTCGCTGTCTCTCCCAGCTGCTCCCAGCTCCGGCCAAGCCTGTGCTGCTGTTCCTGGCTCCAGCCCTGCCTGAGGGGACTGTGTGGGTGCCTTCACTGGCTGAGGCTGCTCCAACACCAGCAAAGAGGGGAAGAAGTGCTGCTTCCCGTGGCTTGTGGCTGAGAAATTCCCCAGCTGTGGGATTGCCCAGGAATGGCTGGGATGGAAACATCACTGCTGGTGGGATCAGCTGGACCCCACAGAGCTGGACCAGGCTGGTGTCCTCACAGCAGGGATGTGCCCATCAGGGACCCTCACCTGGGGTTGTCCCCACTGGGGACATGTGGATCTCCCCAGGATGTGGCCATAGCTCCATCCTGAGAGGCCCTTTGTGCTCAGGGATTTCTGTAATGCTGAGGCACAGTGCTGGGGATTTTGGAGAGGTGCAAATCCAGGCTTACCCCTCACCTCAGGGCAGCAGTGCCGGTGGTGAAGGGTGTTGAGCTCTGATTTCTTTGGCATCACGTTTCTTGGAGGTGAAGCCCTGATGGGAGCCAGAAGGGAACTGCTTTACCTATCACCCTGCTCCAGTGCTGGGGGTGGAAATGGTGCCATCCTGCTGGGCAGCCCAGCCTGGCAGGCACTGCCACCATGGGCTGCACATCGGGTGTTCTCCTCACCCTTCACATCCCCCCTGCTCTTGTTTTCTCCTGCCTGCCAGTTTGTTGGGATAACAACCCTTTGGATGTGCCTGAGGCATGGCTCTGGCAGGTGCTGGCACCTCTCTCCCAGGGGATTTGCGTCCCACAGCACCTGGAAAGGACCAGGTTGGGATGCACAGGCTTGGGATGACATGGACACTTCAGTGCAGGGCACAGAGAGGGCGTGAATCTCTTCTTGCTGCTCCTGCAGTGCCATGGGATGGGGAAGAACCTCAGTAATATTTTGTGATGCCTTTTGCACCAACCTGGAAGGGTCTGTGAGTCACCAGTGACCCACACTGTGCCCTCTGCTGTGTCCAAAACAGCTACAGGGATTAGGGTGAGTGTCTCTGGGGCCAGGAGGTCCCTGAAGAGGCTCACTACCTGCTGTGGACATCTGTGGGCATCATACTTCCCCTCCACAGCTGGATGAAGCTGTCTTGTGGTCAGAGGGATCATCTCATGGCTGATCCTCCTCCTCTTGTCCAAAGGCAGAGCAGGGACTTGGGGTCACCCTGCCCAGCACAACTTGATGCTTTTACCCACTGCAGCATCCCTGGCAGGGGTTGGAGACTCCCTGGAGTATCCAGATTGCCCTGTCAGCCATGGCTTGGTCGTGGGTCCTGCTGAAGACCTGTGGTTGGATGTGTTCCATTGCTAATTGGAATGGCTCAGCTGCCAACTCTGCTCACTGCCTGGTGCTGCCTGTTGGCAGAGAAAGCAGCAGGATGCATCCAGAGGGCACTGGGTGTGGATGGTCTGCAGCCTCCCAGTGCCTGGCCAAGCCCCCCATGCTGGTGGGAGGATGTTGAGAGAGCAGCACAGGGCAAACAGCACAACTTTGTGTCTGCTGCCCTTAAAAACCAGATATGTATTGTTTGAGGCTTCTAGCACTCAATCCCAGCTGGAGCAATTGAAATCATTGAAGTAATGGAAGTGATTTGGAATGGGTTTACCTCGTTCGGGGCAGGCAGAGGTGCCTGGTAGTGACACAGAGCTGTGACACCATGGCATGGTTTGTGCCAGTACCATCAGGACCATGCAGCATCCCCCTCTCCTCCTGGGGATTTTTAAGAGAACTATGATGGTTTTGGGGTGAAATCAGGCTCTGCCAAAAGCTATTTGGAGGCACCTCAGTTGTGTTTGAGCCCATAGTTTTCTTCTGGGGCAGTGATGGCTGTGAGCACTCTCTGCATCCCCAGGGAGCACCGAAAGCTTTCTCATGGCTCTAGTGTCGTGGAAGTGGGAGGTACTAGGAAGAAGGAACTTTCCATGAGTGTCACTGGGCTGTTGGGTTTGCGTCGGAGGAACCAAGTGAGGTTTACTCTCTTGTCCACTGGTGTTGGAGGCAAAACACCTCCTCAGGAACAGGCAGGTGGTAATTAGAGTTGTGACTGTACAGAAATGGAAGCAGGTTGTTTACTGGGCCTGCCTGTGGATTTATTCCTGGCCTGGCTGATAGAAAACCTTTGCATTAACCTCGTTTTGCAGATGCTGGGGGGGTCTCTGGGTGCTGAAGCTGTCACCTTTCTCCCTAGTCCCAATTCTGGCCCTGCAGGGAAGGAGAACATCTGCTCATGTTTCAGTGGGTCTGGCATCCCCCCAGCCCTGTCTGCCCTTCCCCCTCCGTTATTTATAGCATTTCACCAACATCTGGAGTTGGAGCTGATGTGGCTCTGGCTGACTCTGAGCTGGGGGAAATGTGTGCAGCCGAGAGGGAGGGAGTGAGCCCCAAGCCCTTCCCAGCAGTGTGTGTGTGGGGCTGCAGCATCCTGGCATGGTGCTGAGGTCCATCTGGGGGTTGGGAAGCCCTAGGAGCATCCTGACTCTGCTTTTCCCAGCAATGGGGATGGTGGAGAGCTGCTGTGTCCTCACCACGCAGTGCAGACCTTGGGTGCTCTGCCTCTCCTCACAGCATCATTGCTCCTGTTTTCTGGCTGAATTTTGAAGCTCCTTTGACATTTGCTGTCAGCTGTCCCTCCCCAAAGTGTCCCCGAGGCCCTGGGGGATGCAGAGCTACAATAGCCTCCTGTCTGGTACTGCTTTAAAGGGAAAACTTGAGTCATTCCTGGGGGAAGGGGACTGAAACTCAGCCCTACTGGAGCAGGATCCCTGTCAGGGTGAATGGAGGCAGTAATGCCTCTCCAGCTGTGGCACCATCCCAAAGCCTTCTGGTTCTCATGGCCAGCAGGGCTGTGGGTGCTGCTGGCAGCTCCTGCTCCTCCCAACTTTCCTCGTCTTCATGGAAGACAGTGTATTTTCACCTCGGGGGTGTGAGGGTCCTCCTCTCCTTCCCAGAAACATCTGTTTGAAGTTAAGTGCGTCCTTAAATCCCAGCAAAGGCAACAGCCTTTGAGCTTCCAACAAAGCTGGGGTAATAATAGTGGCAATTAAAGCTTGCCCGAGGCTGGGCTGGGCTGCCAGGATAACCAGTGCTGCCAAGGGAGGGTGGCTCTGGCAGGGGGTATAAATGGGCCCCTTGTTCTGCTGGTACTGCAGCCCTGGGCCCCATTCCTGGGCTGGTTTCTCCCCCTCCTCAGCTTCTTCCTGACTCTCAGTGTTGCCCCTTGCTCCTCTGCCTGCTGGGATTTGGGTTTGGATCCTGCAGTTCTACTCCACAACCTCTAAAGGTGGCTGTGCATCCCTTCCCCCTGCATCCCTTGCTCCCTGCAATGCCTTCCCCCTGCATCCCTTGGTGCTCACTGCCCGCAGTGGAGAGTCCAAAGCACCTGGGATGGAGAGGTCCCAGCTGGAGCCAAGACAGTGGAGGGAGACACTGAGACCCTGGGCAGTGTCCCCAGTCCCTCTAAGACATCTCTGTGGTCCCAGGGCAGGACAGGAGCCTGGTGTCCTCCAGCCCTGGTGGGTTCTGTGCTGAGGTTTGCTTTGCAGGGAGCAAAGGAGCCATTTGCCATCTGAAACCACATGGAAAAGGAGGAGAAAAGCCATGGGAGCTGACTTAAAATATGCTAACAATGTAAATTAG
>NW_008679004.1:14689-19256 GCF_000695815.1 Acanthisitta chloris
TGCTTCTGCTGAGCAGAGGAGGAAGGGTCTGACACATCACAGGGTGATCCAGAGCCTGGAGTGCATCCAGGTGCTGCAATTCCCAACAGCAGTGATAGGAGCCTGTTTGGCTGCCCCAGGAAAGGGTAAAGCCCCTTGGGATGGGTATGGAGAGGGATGGGGCTGGTGCTGGAGCACTGCGAGGTGGTCCCAGGCAGGACTGATTCTGCTGAGCAGAGGAGGAAGGGTCTGACACATCACAGGGTGATCCAGAGCCTGGAGTGCATCCAGGTGCTGCAATTCCCAACAGCAGTGATAGGAGCCTGTTTGGCTGCCCCAGGAAAGGGTAAAGCCCCTTGGGATGGGTATGGAGAGGGATGGGGCTGGTGCTGGAGCACTGCGAGGTGGTCCCAGGCAGGACTGAGCCACTTAGTGGCCGAGCCCTGAGCTCCGGTGATTACACCCTGTGACAGGCCAAGGTGACAGTCACACCCAGGGGATCAACTCAGCTGACATGGAGCAAATCCCCATTCCAGGGGAATGACTGCAGCCAGAGCTCCTGCTCCTGTCACAGGACACCACTGTGGGACACCACAAGCTCTCTGGCTGTGCTGAGAGTTTCCCTTCAGCCCTGGAGGAGGTTTGGGGTGATTCTCTGTGCTGAAGTGCTCAGCGGCATCGTGGCGGTGCTGAGATCATCCCTTCAGCCCTGGAGGAGATTTGGGGTGACTTGCCATACTGAGGTGCTTGGCAGCATTGTGGTCTGCAGAAGCTGTGGTGTGCCAGGACTCACCAGGATCCCACAGCACATGGTACTGGCCTGGCCTGGGCCACTAGATTAGCTTCATGTCTGTGTGTTCGTGTGTGTTGTCCTTTTCTTCCTCCTCCTCCTCCTCCTCTTCCTCTCCTGGAGGACCCAGAGAACCTGTGTGTGTGTTGTCCTTCTCCTCCTCCTCTCCTGGAGGACCCACATGGGCACTGGTGTTCTGTTCCTGGAATGAACCCCTGAAATGTGGCTTTCCAAGGCATTTTAGCTTATTGTGGACATGAGTTTGTGGGGCAGAGGGGCTGGAGATGATCCTGGGACCTGGCCACTGGCATCTCCAAGCATCCTGGGGATGGGGAGGCCTGTGGCCCTTCCTGCAGCTGTTTGAGTTGGTCTTTGAAAAGCTCTTTTCATCCCAAATCCTGCTCAAAGTCAGGCTGGTTTGGTTCCTTTTGATGCTTCTGGGATCCTGTTTGCATAGAGCCTGACAAGTGCTAATTAATGGTATGGAACCCCCTTGTTAATCAGAGTTGATGACATTTGTGATACCAGTTCAGGTGTATGAAATGGGAATGGTCACTGCAGGGACCTGCAGGAGGTGGCACAAAACCTCTGTTGTGCCATCCTGGTGAGCCAAGAGATGTCCCTGAGGGACCCCAGTGAGCCCAGGGGTGTCTCTGGGGAGCACTGGTGAGCTAAGGGCTGTCTTTGGAGGACCCCAATGAGTCCAGAGATGTCTGTGAGGGACACTGGTGAGCCAGGGGTTGACCCTGATGACCTAAGGTGTGTCTCTGGAGAACTCTGGTGAGCTGGGGGGTGTCCCTGGAGGACTCTAATGAGGCTAGGGTTGTCTGTGAGGGACCCTGGTGAGCTGGGGGGTGTCCTTGGAGGACCCAGTGAGCCTAGGGATGACCCTGATGACCTGAGGTGTAGCTCTGGAGGACCCTGGTGAGCTGATGGGTGTTTCTGGAAGACCTCAGTACATCAAAGGGTGTCCCCAGGTGATCCTGGTGAGCCAAGACATGTCCCTAGGGGATCTCAACTCCCACCAGCAGCACTGGAAACTCTAAGGGAAATGAAAACTCAACTGCTGCAAGAGTTGCCATGAGATTGTGAGAGTTGGCAACACCCAAATAGTTTGTGTTTTAATTTTACTGCAAGCCTTTCATTGTTATTTAATGTCTTGTTTGGGCATGTTTTAATGGAGCAGCTTGAACAGCACTTCCCAAACCTTTTCCCTTCTGAAGTGCCCATGGTTTGCCTCAAGCAGCAGCTCCAGGGACAGTGTGGAAGTGCAGTTTATCATCCAGACAGGATTTACCTGTGCACACACCTGTGGATGGGCAGGGAGAGGGTTGTGATTGGAGTGTGCCCTGCCATTCTTGTGCCATTCCATTAGTTCAGTGTAGGAAATAAGGGGCACTGGAGGTCGATTTCTAGGAAAGGAAAGAAGCTTCGATTTGCAATTATTTTGCAAGCAACCAGACAAAAAGTAGAGTTAATTTCTGTGGCTTTCCAGCATCCATGTGGATGTAACTCAATCCAAATTGGCTCTCATGGCCTCGGCGTGTGAGAGGCAGCGAAGCCTCCTCTGGAGCAGGAGCAGAGTATTTCTGCAGGCAGGATCCTGGGAAGCCCAGATAATGTGCTGCAGTTCTAGGGAATGCTTTGTGGCAGAGCTTGGGTTTCACAAAGGCCAAATCCCCCTGGGACCTTAGGAAGTCTCTTCCCAGAACACAAGCAGGGAAATGCTGGCACAGGGTGAGAGGAAAACAGAGCAGAGCTGGCGGGAGAGGCTCCACGTTAGGGGGGTGTGAGCAGGGGGGCACTGAGGGGAGCATCAGCCCCTGCTTAATCCCAGAGAGGAGCTTTGCAGAGCTCAGCCCCAGGACCTGCTTTTTCCAATGGCCAAGGATTGTGTTGGTTGGGAGGGTTAAGAGCCCAGTCAAGCCCTGGATCAGCTCTGCAGGAGGATAAGCAGTTTTGCCTAAGGATTTCTGCTCCCAACAGATGGTCCCAACCCCTGGACTTATTGGGGTCCTCCAGAGACACCACTTAGGTCATTGGGGTCACCCCTTGGCTCACCAGGGTCTTCAAGAGACACCTCCCAGCTCACCAGGGTCCCCCAGGGACACCCCTGGGCTCATTGGGATCCCCCAGGGGCATTATTTTATACATACATATATATTCAAACAGAAATATCTTGAAATTCATCCCAGTTAAGGATCTTAAAGCCAAGATGTTTTTTGCAGTGAAAGCAGCACAGACCCACATAGGACATGGCACTGGGCATCACCCTCAGAGCCAAGGTGATCCTACAGGAAAGCTGTTCCTGGTGTGGTTCATTTAGGGTGGTGAGACACTGGCCCAGGTTGCCAGGGAGGCTGTGGCTGCCCCAGCCCTGGCAATGTTCACAGCCAGGTTGGATGAGCCTTGAGCAACCTGCTCTGGTGGGAGGTGTCCCTGCCCAGGGCAGAGGGTTAGGGCTGGATGATCTCTAAGCTCCATTCCAACCCCTAAAATTCGATGATTCTATGGTTTATTGAGTCATTTGATTTCGCTGGTGGTCCTAGGGGATCCCTGGAGGAGGAGGGACTGACCCTGCTGGGGTGTCCCCTGGGGATCTCAGGCTGGGGCAGCACTTACAGCATCTTTGGGTGATTTCCTCGGTGTTTTCATACTGTTCTGACCCTGTAAAAATTAAACAAGGGGAAAATGGTTTTAAAAGGTCCTTTTAGAACCCAAATAGGTGATCCCAGCTGCATTTTTGTGCTTCAGGATACGTTCCCCTGGGCTTGTGGCACGTGCCCGGTGATCCTACCGCACACAGCTCCGTATGTCCTTTGAGGTCACTCAGCTCTGACCTTCTTGGGTCAGTTGAATCATTTCCTGTTTTCTTCAGTTCTGAAGAACTCAGAGGCAGGCTGGAAATGTTTGCAGATAGGCTGAACTTGCTGCTCCAGGGCCATGGGAAAAGCGCAGGCAGGAGGGAGGGGGTGCAGGCATGGAGCTGCTCCTGGCCTCGCTGAGGGCCTTGGGGAGCTCCATTCTGCTTCGCGTTGTTGCACTGATGAGTTTTTCTCGTTAAGAACTCATCTGGGATTGAGGTGTCAATGCCAAGAGCTGGTTTTTAATAAAACTCTGCATTGATTCTCTGTAGAGTTCAGGTGCAGTTTGTGGTGGGTCCCCGTGTGCCCCAGTGCCCATGGTGTGCATTGCTGGTGGTGACCCTTGGTGTGAGCAGTTTGGGAGGGATTTGGTGCTCAGCACCCTTGGGGTGTCCAAGGTGTCTCCCCTGTGACAGAGCAAAGCTGTCTGGATGCAATCCTGAGTAATGTGCTCTAAGGAACTCTGCTTGAGCAGGGAGGTTTGACTTAGATGACCTCCAGCGGTCCCTTCCAACCATTCTGAGTGCAAGGACTGGTCATCTTGCATCTCTGTTTCTTCCTGGGTGCTGAGATTGAGCTTCTCAGGCTGGTCCTGAACCCTGATCCTCCTGGGCACTGAAACCAGGGCCAAAATTACCCAGAGAAGCTGTGGCTGCCCCATCCCTGGAAGTGTTCCAGGCCGGGTTGGATGGGGCTTGGAGCAACCTGGGCTAGTGGAAGGTTTCTCCTGGTGGAATGAGATGAGCTTTAAGGTCTTTCCAGCCCAAACCATTTCATGCCTCTCTGAGTCTCTCCTCCCAACCCCAGGTCCTGTTAAATGCTCCAACAGGCAGTTGGTGCTGGGGGAGAGAGTCCCTGGAGACTCCTCTTGCCAGGTGGTCACGGATCATCACGGGATACGTGCGCTGTGTAGCATGAAGTGAGTGATTCCTGC
>NW_008679004.1:19320-38659 GCF_000695815.1 Acanthisitta chloris
CGTGGCCTCTGTCCCCTGCCAGCATCATCACTAGGGCTTGGGGATGTTTGTGTGGCTGAAGGTGTCTGTGGTGGGTGAGGCTTGAGGTGTGAGGCTCTGTGAGGGTACAGGGACATGCTGGTTTTCCATGTGGATCGATGAAGCACCCATGGGTGCTGAGTGGGAGCAGTGCCCTGGGTGTGGAAAGGCACTGGTGGATACTCTCTCTATCTCCACTTTAGGGGAATGGCAGCAGAGCTCTCCCCCAGCGTGGTGGGTCACCACTCTGTGCATCCCCACTTTGTCCTCCTCTGTATAATCCCTCCTTGAGGGTATGAAGGAGTTGGAATCAGCCCTGGAGTGACTTAGCTGTGGTGGTCCCAGCAGCAGGAGCTGGCAGCTCTCCAGCAGTGCCTGGGAATCAGCTTCTTGCAGGAATCATCCCTGAGCCCAGTGGTACCATCCAGTGGTCACTGCTGTCCCCATGGGGAGCCAGAGGATTGTCCATCTTCCTTGTCTTCCTTGGGGCACATAGGGACCCTGTGGATTGTCTGGCTCTGCAGTGGCAATGGGAAACATCCTGTGGCTGGTTTGGCTTTGCAGCTGGGGCCGCTCAGGTCACCCCTGAGGTCCTCACACGGGTGGTGGCCAGGCCAGGTGTCCTGGCATCCAACCATGGGTGCCCTCAGCTCCCACAGCCTGTCCTGGAGAGGAGGAGGTGGATTTTAACCACTGATGAGGGTGTTTTGTAGGAACATCCCCAAGGTGCTGCCAGCACTGAATCTGTTGGTGTGGGCAGCTCCAGTGTGGTATGTCTTGGAGTTGCTGGAGCAGGGAGGACACCTCTGGGAGCGGAAAGGTGAGGGTTTGGTTCATGGTGCCTTCTGGCCAAGAGAGGAGCAAGGAGCAAATTGCCACCAGGAGTTTTCACTTGGAAGGAAAGAGATTTCACCATAAATGCGATCTAAGGAAAATCCATTTTGCTGGCACAGCATTCCTGGTAAGGGAAGATTAAAGCTCATCCATGGGGATGTTTTCCTTAAACCATGGATGCAGATGAACACCCTGAATCACTGAAGTAGCTCCTGCCAGGGACATGGTGCAGTGCCATGAGCCAGAACTAGTGCTGTCCACAGTGTGGGTTGGGAAGGAGCTGGTGGGAGCAGCATCTAAGGGAATGTCATGGGTCCTGCAGACCTGGAGAAAACTGGAATTTGTTGCTCCCTGACAACTCTGAGGAGCCGTAAACCATTTCTATGGGATGTGGGGAAGGACTAAACTCTTCATATGCTCCTGTACAGTTCATCCTGTAGCAAGCTGGACCTTCCCATGTTGCAGGAGCTGTTGGGAGTGGGTTTATCACCCAAGACCCCTTTGCTGGTAGGTGTTGGACCCATGGGCAATGACAGTGTCACTAGCACCAGGGGTATGGCACTGCCTTGAATAAATAACAGGTTAATCCATGTCTGGGTAAGCCTGGGCAAAACACGACTCAGCTTTGCTTCCTCCCTGTGGGGGTTGGGGCTGAGCTGTGGGGAGGGTCCTGGAGTGGGGGTGGGTTTTCTGGGCTGATCTGCTGAAGGAAATGCACTCTGTGTTTTGTTGTAGTGTTTCTGGAGTGCTTTGGGACAATTGACTTTCTAAAATAGGCTCAATGAGAGGAAATTCATTTGTTAACCTGTCCCTGAGCAGGGCTGGGAAGGCGAGGAGCAGATATGGTGCTTCCTTGGCGGCTTATTTACCATCACATCTGCCTTGGGACAACCCAAACCCATCAATTACCGCTTGTATTTTGTGTCCCCCACCCCCTCCTCTGTTCTACAGGATTTAAATGGGCAGAAAGAGCTGTGCCCACGTCTCTGCCACCTAAAGAAAGGCCCCAATGGCTATGGCTTCAACCTGCACAGTGAGAAGTCTCGGCCAGGACAGTTCATCCGCTCGGTGGACCCTGACTCTCCTGCTTCCCGTGCTGGGCTGCGGCCCCAGGACAGGCTGGTGGAGGTACTGGGGGCCCACAGGGCTGGGAGGAGGGACAGCAGCACTGATGGGACCTTCAGGAAGCTAGAACAACCCCCATCTCATGACCTTTTCCATCAGAGTATTCTCTGCAATCCAGAGCCATAAGGCTGATGGGAATGCTCTGGCTTTGCCTTTCTGCTCCTTCCACTCAAGTGGGCACTTGTGAGTACTGAAGTCTAAATAGAATCAAAAGATAGAATCATAGAGTAGAATCTTGGAATTGTTTAGGCTGGAAAAGCCCTCTAAGAGCATCAAATCCGATTATTATCCCAGCACTGCCAAGGCCACCACTAACCCACGTCCCCAGGATGCTGTGCAGGCCCCTGCTGGCACAGAGGAGGTTTTGAGCAGGTAACTGTGGGTGTAGGGCCTGGCTGGTGCCACTCAGCTGAGTTGATTCTCTGCCAAGGAGGAAAAAGAGGGGGAAAAGCTTTGCAGAGATTTTAAGACACAAGGTTATGAAAAATGAGGGGGAACACTGCTCTTGGAAGCATCTTCCTAGTCACTGAGTGCTGGACAACACTTTGTAGCCAGGGTGGGGCCAAAAACTTTGGATGGGGCTGGGAATTGTCCTCCCTTTGCCTTGTGTTTTTCCTGAAGAGAGATGTTAGGAAGAAGTTTTACCTCTGAGGGTGGTGAGACACTGGCACAGGTTGGCTACCCCATCCCTGGCAGTGTTCACAGCCAGGTTGGCTAAAGCCTTGAGCAACCTGCTCTGGTGGGAGGTGTCCCTGCTCAGGGCAGGGGGTTGGGGCTGGATGATCTCTAAGCTCCATTCCAACCCCTCAGCATTTATTCCCTGAGTGCTGGGAGCAGCGTGGGGCTGGGAGCAGGGCAGTGGTGGCAGCAGCTCTGTGTCACGGCCAGGGGCTCTGTTATTTATTCATAGGGCTTGGCCCAGGGCCTGGCACACACAAAGCAGCACGGGGTGAGCTGGAGAGCTCAGAAACCTGATCCCCTCCCTCACTGCTCTTTGGGCCTTGGATAAATATTTGATGCCCCCAAGCCCTGTGCCAGGGTGGGGGGAGAGCAGCTCTGTGCCACCCAGCCCAGCTCAACCAGGGCTGGGCACTGGGCATGGAGCAGGGTGACCTAGAGTGGCAGGATAGTGGTACTGGGGATGGAGAAGAGTGGCAGCATAGTGGTGCCAGGGGT
This sequence comes from Acanthisitta chloris, assembly GCF_000695815.1. Classification (NCBI taxonomy): domain Eukaryota; kingdom Metazoa; phylum Chordata; class Aves; order Passeriformes; family Acanthisittidae; genus Acanthisitta; species Acanthisitta chloris. The sequence continues at coordinate 22,474 of NW_008679004.1, forward strand.
GGAGCAAGGTGACCTGGAGTGGCAGAAGGTGTCTCCAGGGATGGAGCTGGAGCCTAGGATGCAGTGGAGAGGTGGATGAGGATGGGAATGGGGCCAGGGATGCACTGGGAAGGTGTTTGGGAATGGAGCTGGGGCCTGCCCCTGGCAGGGGGCTGTTGCTGGGAATGGAGCAAGGTGATCTGGAGTGGCAGGAGAGTGGTGTGGGACATAGAGCAGGGTTAGATCCTGCTGCTGAGGTTGGCAGCACCTGGAGTGAGGTGCAAAGCCTGGGAAGGGAGTTCCTTTTCATCCCAGCCCTTGCAGTTGTGTCCTGAGAACCAGGGGGAGCAGGGAACCCAAAGGTTGGAGCTGCCCCAGCTCAGGCTCTGCAGAGTCCTGTCATGTCCCTTTGCATCAAGAATGAACAGTGGGTCTTGCTGAGGCTGTCAGGGTCCCGGGGCGGAGCAGAGCCTTTCCAGCAGGACAAAGACCGATTCATTCCCAGTGAACAATGTCCCTGCCCCAGCATTGTCCCCTCGCTGCAGGGAATAATCAGGAGCAGAGGATCACGTTCCCTGCAGATCCTGGCTCGCAGGAAGGGAGAGGAGGGATGAATCCCCGTGGCAAGCACAGAGGCTTGTCCAGCAGGGCTGAGAAATCTGTGCATTTCCATCAGAGACGGGTGAAGGATAGCATGGTGGTGCCACAGGACACACTGGTGGCACTGAGCCTGTGCTTGGTTGCACCCCACAAACAGCCTGAGATTCCTGGGGCACATCCAAGGGCAAGGCTGGGGCTGACATCACTAAAGAGGCCAGGGAGAGGGTTTTGGTGGGACGTGTGTGGGTGAGGTGATGGTGGAGCCTGAGGTGTGTGATTCTCAATGATGAGGTGGGATGTGAGCAGTAACGCAGAGGGTGTCTCTGGCAGTGGCATTCAAGGGCGTTTAGGAGATGGCTTGAGAGGAGAAGGAAAAAGTCTAGAGCCTTCCTATTGTTCCAGTGGACATTAAAAAAGGAAAATCCCATCCCTTACGGAAAGAGAAGGCTGCTCTGGGGGATGGAGAGCAGGAACAATGTGCTGTGGGGGACACAGCTGTGGGTTCTGATGCTGTGGTTTTGCAGGTGAACGGCATAAATGTGGAGGGGCTGCGGCACTCCGAGGTGGTGTCCCACATCAAGGCCAGGGACAGCGAGGCCAGGCTGCTGGTGGTGGACCCTGAGACAGATGAGTACTTCAAGAAGCTGGGGGTGACCCCCACAGAGGAGCACACCAAAGGTGAGAGCTGTCCTGCCCAGGGTGACCCTGCACTGTTCGCATGACTCACCCAGCCATGGGTGGGATTTCAGGAGTGAGGGAGAGTCATGTTTCCCTCCTGTCTCATCCCTCAGTAGTTTCCTGAGCACCACCCAGCTATTTATAAATTGTGAGAATACACCCTAACCTAGCCTAAAAACACTTGGTTATTTTTACATGGTGAATAATCACCTTAGGAACTCACTGCTGTGATGTGACTGAGGCAGAGCGTAGTGGGATTTGGGGGAGGCTTTCCAGGATGGCTTGGATGGGACTTGGAGCAATGTGGTCTAGTGGAAGGTGTCCCATGGGAGGGGTTGGAGTGAGATGAGCTTTATGCTCCCTTCCAACACAAACGATTCCAGGATTCTATATGATTCCTAAACCCTAAGCCATATCTTCCAGCACCAGGCCCATATACCTCTTAAACACTTCCAGGGATAGAGCTTCTCTGGGCAACCTGTGCCACTGCCTCATTACCCTCACAGGGAAGGGAATCATCAAATCCTCAGGGTTGGAGGACACCTCTCAGATCATCAGGTCCAAGCATTAACCTGTCACTGCTGTAACCCTGAAACCCTAACTCGTATCCTCCAGCACTAGATCCAGACGCCTTTAAAGGCCTCCAGGGATGGTGACTCCACCACCTCCCTGGGCAATATTCTAGCGCCTGAATACCTGACACAGAAAACATTTTTCTTAACATCCAGTCTGCCTCTCCCCCATCTCAGCTCAGGGCCGTTCCCTTTAGTCCTCTCCCTGGGGCAGGAGAAGATCATCCCCTACCTTTGCTCCAGTGAAGGAACTCCCTGGAGAACTGCAGGGTGAGACCAGAGAGAAGGGTTTCATGCCAGGTGATCACAGTGTGCTGCTGCAGGAAGTGTTTTCCTTGCCTGCAGAAACCTGGCAGAGAAAGCTGCCTGTCCACTCCCCACCCTGCCATCCTGCTGCTCCCGGCTGAGCAGGGAGCTGTGTTTCCCAGGACAGCTGTGCCTTATCTGATGTGCACTGTGGCTCCCTGGGGTGCTCAATGGGCAGATTTGTCCCAGAAGTGGGTCAGACAGTGCTGGGAGCCACGGGGTGAGCAGTGTCAGAGTGCTATCAGATGCTTTGTGGCCGTTCGAGGAGGAGCTGGGACCGGCGCTGTCTGCTGGCACCAGCCAGAAAGGAGCCCTTGTTCCCAGGGTGGGGATGGGGCCAGGGATGCACTGGGGAGGTGAGTGAGGATGGGGCCAGGGATGCACAGCGGAGGGAGGTGTGGGTACTCCAGCCCCCTCTTGGCCCTGCTGCTCTCCCTTCTGTCTCAGTGCACTGGTCAGACACAAGGGATTGGCTCTGCCTGGCTGCTGGTGCCACCTGTGTTGGTAACAAAATGCTCTGGTGGATTCTGTTGTTTGCAGCATAAGTGGAAATATATGTATATTATATGTAAAACCCATATATAGACATATATAATATATAATACATTACGTATCATATTATATAGATATATACCTATGATATATGATATATATTAAATAATATATTAAGGAGATTAAAAAGTATTTTTAGACATGCCCAATTCTGAAATCACTTTTTTGCTGGAACTCCACTTTATTATTCTTTACAATTTGCAGCTTGTTCTCATTTAAATAACTTAAATGTAGCTTCTTATGAAACCAGAGGCTTTAGCATCACTTCTTCTCTGACTCCCCTGATGCCCATGTTCAGAGCTTCTCATACCCTAAATCAAGTCCAGCATTCAGTGCAATAAAATATTGAAGGATCTCAACAACACAGCTGAGCTTTTGCACCAGCACAGGCTCTAAATGATGATTTGGGATTATTTTCCTAACCTCTGCTCTGCCCCAGGAGTTCCTGCAGTGCTGCAGCCCTGAAATCACTCCCTAGGGAATCATTGATGCTCCACATAATTCAGTTATTAATCCTGCCACAATTAGCACCTCTGTTATCCTATGCCAGATGGGACATGGGGATGCCTGTGACGATGACTTGGTGGTGACTGGCAGCTTAATGCATCAAGTTTGCCTTTGTGTGGGATATTATTAGTGGAAATCATTGGAAGTGAGCAGAAAAAATCGCAGGGTGCCTAGGAGGGGTCACACACTGCTGTGGCACCACCAAGATGCTGATTTTGGTGAAGAATTTTGGGTTGGGTTTTAAGATTTTTGATTAAATAAGTTCTGAAGGCAAATTAGTTAATGGTCAGAAAATGGAGTGTGCTGAAGTTGGTGCTGGTAGGAGGTTACTTAGTTCCTGGAAGGTGTTTTCCCCTGATGAAATCAGGGTGAAATGGAGTAAATGCAGGGGAATTGGCAAGGATGTGGTTCTGGAAGGGCACAGGGAGCATGGAGAGGCTTCTGTGTGGACTGGGAAGCAGCTCAGGGCAGAGTGAAGAGCCAGGATGAGCTGGTGGGCTGGGCAGGGGAGGAGGCAGGTGTGGGGTGGCAGGTAGGTGATGCTGAGGGATGCTTTCCTGGCAGCTGAGGCCAGAAATCCCAGCTGAGGGTACTCACTCTGTGTTTTCTTTGTGTGGTTCCAGGTGTGGTACCTCAGCCCATGACAAATGGATCTGCACAGACTCAGGTGAGGCCTCACCTGCTGCAGGATGCCCCTGTGGATGGATGGGGTGGCTGGGAGGAGCTCAGCTTGGGGGAGTGTGTTGGAGGGATCAGGGCTCTTTCCTTGGCTCCCATCTGTTCAGGTGAGCCTGGTAGGATGACTCTCCAGCCTGCAGAGCAGAGGGGGATGCTTAAAACATCTCCAAGGTTCATTCAGCTTTATGCTGCTGACAGTTTTAATTGCTCCCTGCTACAGCTTTGATTTAGGAGTTGAACAAGGCTGGTTGCAGCCTCATTTAACCCAAGTGACAGAGGAGGAGGTGAGTGACATCCCAGTGCTGGCGAGATGGGGACCATGCTCTGTTTGGTGTGGGAGAGCAGCAGGTCTGTTGGGAATTCCCAGGGAGCTCCTGAGTGTGTGCTGGGTCCCTGCAGCAGGACCTTCCTCACCAGGCTCCATTCCCATCCCTGGAGGAGCCTGCCAGGGGTGGTGGTGGCAGGTGGTGGTCTCCCACCCTGGCAGGGTTGTTGGGTGTCCATCCCCACCAGGCTGGAGGGTTTTTCCACCGATTCTGCCTTGGCACAAACCAGACTAACATTTCCTTCCCTCCAGCTGAATGGAGGATCAACATCTTCATCTCACAGCGACTTGCAGAGTCCTGGGAAAGAATCAGAGGTACAACCCCAAACATTTCCCTTCCCTTTTACCCCCAGGTGTAGCTACAAACTTGCCTTATGTGCTGTGTATCCATGTGTTTTCAGTTTGTCTCACAGACTTGCGTTCACTTATATCCACCCAGCAAGCAAAATGCAGAGTTTTATCTCATTCTTGCCCTGTGGATGTGTGTGGAATGGAGCTGTGAGCTGTCAGCAGTGGCTTATTCCACTGTGGAGGTGGCAATGCTGCCGGGGTGGGTGGATGGATGGATAGATAAGTCCTTCAGGATGGATAGATAACTCCTTGAGGTGGCTGGTTGAGGGCTCAGATTTGGAAAGGTGTGGGTGTGTGTTTTGTCCTGGCTCTAGGAAGAGTCATGTCCTTGTCCCTTGGGGCATTGTGACCTCGGGGAGGAGGCAGTACTGCCCCAAACCGAGCAGAGAACACCCAGCTCTTTGTGGGCAGTGACTCGTGCTGGAATGGTTTGGAAGGAGGTGTGAGATGAAAGGATGTCTGCAGGACTTTGAAATCACTGAGGAGCTGTAGGGCAGGAGGTGAGGCTGGGGGGGAGTGGAGCTATGAGGTTCAAGTGCTGCCACCTGGACCAAAGCAGGCTAAAGTGTTAAAAAGCCAAATTGCTTTTAGTTTGGAACACAGGGAGTTAATCACAGTGTTTAAAGGAGTTGCTCAAGGTGGGAGGGGTGTGGATTTGGTGACGGCAGGGCTGGGAGACTTCTCTGGTGGAGCCTGGCTCAATGCCAGAGTGAAGGAGCAACCAAAAGTCAACACAAGGCATAGATTCTCGAGTGTTATATATTTAGCAGCGTTTTAATTAAAATAAGTGGGGGATTTCTAAAGTGCTCAAAAATTACTTAAAAATAGAGGAATGTCTTTATGCAGATTCTCTGCTGTCCAGGATGTTTGGGACAGGAATCTGATGGCATCAAGTGCTCACAGAGCCTCTCTGGGCAGCGTCTCGGCCACCAGCTGTGTCCGAGCTGTGGCCAAACGCCTGCAGTCTGCCTTCTCCATTTCTCTCTGGGCTTTAAATAATGCATGCCCTGCTCCAGTGGCTGCTACCTTTGGAAAACCAGGTTGTGTCCTGCTGGGGAGCACAACGATTCCTCCCATGGAGTCACCATTGGGCTGGTTCAGGGCTCCCTGTCCCACTTCTGCGTGAGAAACCAGAGGCGCAGGGCATGGTGAGGGGCTTGCCTGGGCTCTGCCATCCAACTCATGCCACAGTGTGCTCATTTGATCCACACCCCAGGGCAGTTTTGGGCCAGTTTAGGTCCTTTTGGGCCTGTTTGCTTTCCTTAAGCCACAGCAAAGCTGGAGCTGTTGTCTCCCAGCGCTGGTGGAAGGATCTGTCCATGGTTATCAGTAGGGTCTGTGCAGTCACTGATTTGGGTCTGGGCACATATGGTGGGGCAGAGTGTGAGCAGGAAAGCCTTAAAGTGTTTTCTTAAAGCTGCAGGTCTCCATTTAGTGTGTTTGCCCACCCCTGCCATGGGTGCATCCTCCTCCCCAGTCCCAGCTCCCTGGACTCGGCCACCTTGCCTGGCTCCAGAGCTGCACTGGCACAGCCTCAGTGCAGGTGTGATCAGTGAAGCAGAAGCTTTAGATTGTGTCTGTGATGGAGCAAACTGCCCCCTGAAACCTGAGCCATGTGGGGATGCTGCTCTGGGTGACATACAATCATCGAGGTTGGAGGAGACCTCTTAAGACCATGAAGTCCAACTCTTCACCTCTCACTGCTGTGAACCATAAACCATATCCTCCAGTGTCAGATCCAGACACCTCTTAAACACTTCCAGGGCTGGTGACTCCACCACCTCCCTGGGCAATATTCCAGTGCCTGAACACCCTAACAATGAAATAATTTCTCCTAACATCTCTGACTCTGCCCTGTCTCAGCTCAGGCCATTCCCTCTAGTCCTCTCCCTGCAGCCATGGCAGGAGAGACATCCCACACCTCTCTCCAACCCCTGTCAGGGAGTCACAGAGAGCCATGAGGTCACCCCTGAGCCTCTTCTCCAGGCTAACCAAGCCCAACTCCCTCAGCCCTTCCCCATGTGCTCCAGCCCTTTCCTGCCCTCACTGTCCTTGGCTGGACTCACTCCAGTGCCTCAATGGCCTTTTTGCAGCAAGTGCCCAAAGCTGAGCACAGCACTGAGCTAGGACCTCCCCAGTGGTCACTGCCCTAGTCCTGCTGCCACACTGCTCTTGAGCCAGGCCAAGATGCCCTTGGCCTTCTTGGCCACCTGTGCACACTGTTGGCTCACACTGATCTGCTGCCACCAGCACTGCCAAGGCCCTTTCTGTCCAACAGCTCTCTCCCCACTCCTCCCCCAGCCTGGAGCTGCATGAGGCTGTTGTGTCCCAAGTGCAGGACCAGCACGGAGCCTTATTGACCCTCATGCCCATTGATGAGTCAGTCCAGGTCTCTCTGTAGAGCTTTCCTACCCTCAGGCAGATCCAGTCCCACTCAACTTAGTGTCCTCTGCAAATGTCCCGAAGTTCACTCAACCCCCACATTTAGATCACCAGTGAACTCCCAGTCCCTTTGTGACCGAGACCCTTCTCTCCCTGCCTACGCAGGACGGCGACGCGGAGAAGAAGGACCCGTTCGAGGAGAGCGGGCTGAGCCTGAGCCCCACGGCTGCCGAGGCCAAGGAGAAGGTGCGAGCCAAAAGGGTGAAGAAAAGAGCTCCCCAGATGGACTGGAACAAGAAGAGAGAGATCTTCAGCAATTTCTGAGCCCTGCTGGGGGCTGTGCCCGCCGCCCTCCTCCGCCCAGCTCGGACATTCTGAGGTGCCTACGCCGTGTCCTGCAGTGTCCACGTGAGCTGCTTTGTGCTCTGCTCTTCACTGGTTGCTTTTACAAGGCGTATTTTAAAGTCCTTTTTATTTTTATTTTTTATTATTATTATTATTGTTACTCACCAGCGATTCTCATACAACAAATGTGACCAAAGCTCCTTTCCTTGCTTGCTCCTGAGCCTGGCTCTGCTTGCCCACCGTCCCCTGAGCCTCTGAGGAAGGACTGGAAGAGTTTAACTCTTGTTTCTTGTATCATTTAGACTTTTATTCCTTCTTTTTTTGACTTCGTGTTTGGTTGGTTTTGTGGGTGTCCCAGGCTGAGCCTCATGGGATGCTCTGTGCCCCCGGGATGCCCTGAGCCCCTGTGCGAACATCTAGCCCCATGCTGGGTGCCCACAGGGTGGGGTGGACCTCGCACCCCCTCCCTGCCACCCTGCATCCAGCATTGGCTACTCCCACGATGGGAAAACAGACTGTGGCTGCAGATTGCTCTTGTTGGCTTTGCTGTTGAAGCAAAAACATTTGTTTTATTGGGTTTTGTTGTTTTTCTAATGAAGTCTCATCTGTTTCCAGTTAGTTTAGGAACTTCCCTCCCACCAGCAGCTCCTGCCTGGGCAATAAAGCCACTTTGGCATCCCAAACAGCTCTGCAGAGGGGACAGGGTAGGATTTAAAACCAATCCCCAAACCCTAATGCCACAGCCCTCGTGGATGCTGCAGGGGAAGGCAGGGAGTGGGGCTGGCCCTGTCCTGTAGGGCACAAAGAGGAGAGCCACAAGATGCTACACCCTTTGAACAGACTCGGAAGTGAGGACAACACAGCATCTGCTTCCAGGAGGGAACACAGGGATGCAGCTCTAGCTGTGCACTTGGTGCTGGGAAGTGGTGCTGGGCTGAGGCCCACCTGGGCTGGGATGTGATGTCTCCAGACCATGTGTCTCACTATCAGGAGGGATTTGGTGCCTCCAGGCTGTGTCTCACCATCAGGAGGGATTTGGTGCCTCCAGCCCCTGAGTGTGTCCTGCTATCAGAAGGGTGTCCTCCAAAGCCATGAGGCTGGTGGTGAAGCAGGCAGTGGTATGATGGAGTGGGCAGTTCTTTGGCTTTCTGTGGCCTCCTCCAACTCCTCCTGCTCTTGGCATTTGAACCTCCAACATGTATCTTTAAAGCATTACAGATTAAGCCATTTAAGCTCTTTATTACTTGCCTGTGGCTATGTGAGGGAGGGTGACTCTCACAGGTAGCAGAGGTGTGTTCCAGGGCAGGGACTGGCTGTGATGGGGTTGACCTGCTCCCTCCCACACCCCAGCAGCAATCCCAGCCCAGCAGTGGGAAGGGACTGGGCACAGCAAGACAGGAGTACAACCCACTTCCTGCAGCTGAAAGCAAACAGCAGCAATTACCTGGACTTGATGACTGTTCCAAACCGAGAGCTGTGTCTGTGCCCTGCATCACTCAAGCACTGCTGTGCTAACAGCCCATGGCCCTTGGGTTAGTCAGTGTGCTACTGGGTGCATTTCCTAAAGTATTCCCAAAATACAGAGCTAAAGGTGCCTTATACCATTCCCTGCTCTCCTCAGCATCAGGTTGGGGCTCAGCGTGGGATGTTTGGCTTCCCCATGGGGAACAGCTGATGCCTGTGGCTCTTAGCTGCTGGCAGGAGGGCATGGAGAGCTTCAGGGGTGAAGGAGATAAGTTCTCTGCATGAAAGTTAGCTGTTAGGCTGAACAGGTTGACAGTGATGACTCTGGAGAGGAACTGATGCAGGTGTTTGGCTGTGGGTGATGCTGATGGGATGTGGAGAGGTTTGCCTCCCCTCGGGGCTCTGCCATTAATAAGACACCTCTTCCCTGTCCCACTTCAAATTACCTGCTCTCTTTTTGGCCCCAAAAAATCTTCTCTCTTCTCACTGGGTAATGTTTGGAAGGAGCCTTTCCTTCTCCAGCAGTGTGCACGTTGCTTCCTGTGCCCTCATGGCCAAACCCTGGCAGGGCAGAGCGTTCCTAGGACACTCTGGTGAGAGCACAGCCCTGTTGTAAATACCCCAGTTCTCATCCAAGACTGCTGTAGCTGAGGTGGGGAGGGAGAAACCAACATTTAGTTTTGACTGCAGATCAAAAGAAGTAAGGTGTGCAAATTGTACTGATAAGACTGAAAATCATCTCTGCTTAGCCCATGGAAACTGCTCCTGGTTGAAGCATTACCTGACATCTTGTAGCTCAGTAGTAATTACTCAGTTCCTGTACATTTAACTTGGAAGAAACCCAAATCAATAAGTATAAGGCTGTCAGCATTGCAAACCATAATGTACACTATAATGTCAGTAATAAACTTGGTTTCCCATGTACCCAGTGCTTATCTGCTCCTTCCTCAGCTGCTGGAAGCAACTGCAGGGTGGAATTGCAGTGCCTTTAGCACACTGTAAACTTTGCTTCCTCCCTTGCCTGTTTAAAGAGGAGCTGAAATGATGCCTTTGAAGCTTGACAATGAAGTCAGCACTGCCCTTTCTTTGAAGAACAGAACACAGGGTGGTGCCGGCCCTTCTGCCACCTCCCGAGGCACACACAGCCTGGCTCACGTGTCAGCTGTAACCCTTGCTGGTGCACACAGAGTGACACTGCCCCATCTCCTGCCTCCCTGCTGTGTCACCTCCGGCTCTTCTGCTGCCAGGACACAAAGACCACTTGTCCAGGCAGTGATCAGCTCTGATCCTGGCTCAGAAAGGCTTCAGTTGCACCTTAGAATCACACAGTCATTCAGGTTGGAAAAGACCTCCAAGACCATCAAGTCCAAGCTGTGACTCATCAACTTGTCAGCTTGACCAGAGCACTGAGTGCCATGTCCAGTTGTTCTTTAACACCTCCAGGGATGGTGACTCTATCACCTCCCTGGGCAGTTTCAGTGCCTGACAGCCCTTTCAATGAAGAAATTCCCCCTGATGTCCAACCTAGACCTCCCCTGGCACAGCCTGAGGCTGTTTCCTCTTGTCAACACCATACCTTGTGGCAGAGCTCCTCACAGGTGAGTGCTGCCTGCTCTGAGCTGGCAGGGCTGGTTGCCATGGCCTCAGCTTTGGTGAGGTCACCCATGCTCTCCTCCCCCTGCCCAGTGTCACACAGACTCCAGCAAACCTCGTGGGTACAAAAAAAACCCCACCACCTTTATTACATGTGTATTTACAAGCAGCAGCAAGTCCTTGAGGACAAAGCATTTCTCTCTGCAGTGACTAACCGTGGCACAGCTGGGCCATGCTCAGGCATTCACAGGCTGTAGCCTCCAGCACTGCTCCAGCAGGAGTGCTGCACTCTCAAAGCCCTTTTTTCCTCTCAGAGCTCAGCTCTTGCCAGCAGCTGCTCCCTCCTGAGCTGTTGAGCTGGCTGCAGCACCCTCCTGCTCCCCTGCAGTCACACAGCCAGCCCCGTGCAAGACCCAGCTTTACCAGGCTCAGCCCCAGCAGCTCTGTGGCTCGAGAGAGGGTAGGAGATCCCTCAGTGTCTCTTGGCAGCTGGGCAAATGTCCTGATTGAGGCACTGGCTGCAGCGAGGATTCACAGGCAGGCAGGTCTGCTGGCCAAAGCCCACCAGGAGCCAGTTTATCTCCCTCCACAGATCCCTGCAGGGAGAGGAGAAACATGAGCATTCCCATCCAGCTGCTTGGAGGGGTAAGAGAACAGCCCATGCTGTTAGCTGGATCCCTTTCCCCTACTGTCTGTTCCTCCTGGCTTCCCCAGGTGCCTGGAGGCAAGTCCCATGCTCCCTCTAAGACAAGCCCTCTCAGCCTATTATGATCTCTGTTAAGAACAGCTCTCCCAACCTATTCTGATCCCTGCTAGGAAGAGCCCTCCCAGCCTTTCCTGATCTCTTAAGAACAGCTTTCCCAGCCTTTCCTGATCCCTTTTCAGAACAGCCCTCCCAGCCTTTCCTGATCGCTTTCAAGAACAGCTCTCCCAACCTTTCCTGATCCCACTGAACTAGAGGGGAGCAGAGCACAGAAGCATCCAGTGCCTGTGCTCATTCTTTTGTGCTGCAGCCTGTGCCAGGTGTGGAGATGTACCTGGACCTGGTGTTTGATACTGAAAATCAAGCATCAGTGAAGGCCTGAATCCAGCCCTGGGCTGATAGTGCTGTGGCCATTGGGCTCAGCAAGGTCCTGTGTGGAAAAGCATCTGGTTTGGGCCATGGTAAGCTTATAAAGTCAAAAAGCAAGGAGGAAGAACTCCAGCTGCACTAGTGTGGATGGATACATCTGACTGCTGAGGTGCTGCTGCTGCAGCTCTAAGAAAGGAAAAGCACCTGCAACTAGTCTCCTGGAACGAGGAGGGGCCCAAAATGCAGCCAGGGAAGATGCTGGAAGCAGGTTTGTGTGCAGACAGCTCCTGCAGCCAGCCTGGGGCTCAGGCCTCACCTGGGCAGCCAGTCCTCCAGTGCCACTCGAGTCTCCTCGGGGTACTTGGTCTCCTCCTTCACCCACTTCAGTCTGTTGGTGATCCTGTGCACATGGGTGTCCACAGCTAGGGAGGGAGAGCCCAGAGTTTAGGTGGGGGCAGACACACCTGAGCAGAGAGCAGACCCAAGAGCTGCCTGTTACAGCCCGCAGGGACAGAGCCCTGCAAGACAGGGACAGGAGGGGAAGGAAAAGGGAGAGAGGAAAGGAGGCTCAGTCAGAGAACCGATGTGCTGTTTTCTTCCCAGGCCCAGAGCCAAAGGCAGGACAGGGTGGAATATCTCTCCCCACACTCACACAATCTAAACCAGCCTCCCTTCAAAGCTTCTCCTGCTCTGCGGGGACAGGGTAGCCGGTCCCCATTCCCTTCCTCCCTATGTCCTCCCCCTCCTCTTCCCTGTGCATCATGTTATGCAAATTGCATTCTCTGCCCCTTGGTTTACCCAGATGGAAAACACATTTCATAATAGCCACTAGTACCAGAGGGTTTCAGAGGCTTAAAGCAGTATTTATAAAGTGCTTTGAGCTGAAAAGCTCTGAATGCAAAGTGTATTATTGTTAGATCAGCAGTGATAAACCTGTCTCAGGGGCTAATTGGGCAAAGCCCAGGAAACTGCTGTAAACAGGAAGCCTAAGCTTTGCCTCCTAAATCAAAACTCAGCACACAATTATTTGGAAAACACTTGGCTCGTTTGGCTGCCTCTGCACTTCCCTCCCCTGCAGCAGGGAGCAAACAGCCCCCAGGGGCTGCCCACTGTAGTGCAAGGGCCATGGTTTATCCAGCTGATGGTCAGGGCCAGCTCCTGGGCAAATCCACCTGAGAAAAACACTCCCTAACCTACCTATCCCAGACACACTGTCCCAGGCAATGTTCATGGCCAAGTGGGCCATTTTAGGCCCAACTCCTGGCAGCTGCACCAGCTCCTCCACAGTGCTCGGGATGTCACCACCATACTTCTGCTTCAGGATGGCTGTTGTCTGCTTGATGTACTTCACCTTGTTCTGCAAAATCAAGGGCAAAGGCACAAAATCCAAGTTGGTCTCTAATGCAGGTAAAGAGACAAACAGCCCAAAACCCAAACCATTCCTGAGTGTGTGTTAGAGGTGAGGTCACACATAGAATCACAGAATTTTAGGGGTTGGAATGGAGCTTAGACATCACCCAGCCCCGCCCCCCTGCCCTGGGCAGGGACACCTCCCACCAGAGCAGGTTGCTCAAGGCTTTAGCCAACCTGGCTGTGAACACTGCCAGGGTTGGGGCAGTCACAGCCTCCCTGGGGAACCTGGGCCAGTGTCTCACCACCCCCAGAGGAAAAACTTCTGCCGAATATCTAACAAATCTCTCTCTTGCAATTTGTACTCATTGCCCCTTGTCCTGTCACTGCAGCTCCCAACAAACATGGGATTCGCTGAGGGGAGACACAGCTTTCATTCTCCTGCAAGCAAAATACTGCTAAGTCCAACCTCCCTGCACATTCCAGGCCCTGCAGCCAACAATCTCATCTTGATGGGAATATACAGTGCTCAAACGGGTGTAAAACCCACCCTTCAGCCTGCCCCGAGGGTAAGATCACCACGGGGAAGGGCACAGAGGCTGACTCTCAGCCAAGAGGGTTCTTCTGTGCGCACATGGTGATCCCACACTGATGTACTTGCCTTCCTTAAGTGGATGAGGGTCATCACACACACTCACCCTCCAGAATCCCACAGGATAGATGATCTGCCCCAGTGTGGCCTCATCCATCTGCAGCACGGTGTCCACAGTGAGGCCTCTCTGCTGCAGGCGCCGCATGGCAGCACATGTCACCTGGTCCTTGGTCTGGCTTGATAACATCAGCGACAGCAGCACCTGGTAACGCATCACCTGGCGGAGGAGGAGGCACTGAGACACCCTGAGAGCTCCAGGAGGGTCCAACCACCTCCTGGCCTCAGTTCTGCCATCCAGCACCATCTTCAGGCAAGGGCAGGATGAGGATCTACCCTGGTTTGAGTGTTATCAGCCTACGGGAGGCTGCAACAGCAATAATCCATGCGGCTTTTAATCCATGAAGGTTTTTCATTCCAGCACACAATAAGCGGAGAAAAGGAACACGTTCAATCAAGGGCAGACAGCAGCTCTGTCTGCTGGGAGCTCCCAGCCAAAGGCCACAAAGGGCCAGACCAAGCCTTTCCTGAGGATAGGATTCCCAGGGGACCCCACAGGATGCCCAAGTACAAACGCCCAGTGGCTTTTCATGCAACTTCTGCTCTAAGAAGCTTTGAAAATCACATCCCTTTCCCACCAGGCTTCATCAGGAACTGGGTACGTGGCTCCAGTGGGCTCCTTATGGAACCAAATGTGAAGAACTGGGATGACAGATACTGGGAGACATGGACAAATGCCAGAAGTGCCTCTGCTGCTGCCACACAGGGTTTAACCAGAACATTCTTCCCCTCTTGTCAAATTATTGTCCCCCAGATGTGATTCTGTCTCAGCAGAATGAGGAGGATGATGCAACTAACCCAGACTGATCCAAGATAACACAGGCCACAATCCTTCCTCCAGCTCTCTTCCAAAACCACAGGTGCACCAGGAAAAATCACTGAGCAGGATAATCTCAGACCACAAGGAAATGGTGTGAGGAGCTGAAGGGTACAACATCCACTTTTTTTTTTTTTTTTGGAAGCAACAACCCCGTTTCCCTACGGAAGAGAAGCTATTGCCATGTGGTGCAGGGTGGCTCCTTTGGCCCCAAAGCTGCCAATCCACACAGCTGTGGAGCATGAGGCTGTCCCAATCCGGGGTCAAAGCTCATCTCCCCAGGGATCCAAGCCCAGGGCGTGATGCCAGCAGCAAGGACAGCATTCCATGTGCTGAGGCTGTGCAGCTGTGCGTTCCAATCCCTCCCTCAGAGCCCAGTGACTCCCACTGCTCCTGCAAACTGCCCATGGGTGATCTCCATGATCCCACTCAAATGACTCCTGCTGCTCCTTTGAGCCTTCCCACAGGTGATTCCCACATTCCCACTCTAGCACTGAGCATGGAGCACCCAGCCCTGCAGTCCTGCATCCCACCATGGCTTTGTTGTTTGTACTGATGCCAATGGTCCCCTCAGAAGGCAGGAGGTGACATGTGTGGCCTCTGACTGTGTTCCCAGGCTTGGGAATCCCAGTGCTATCCCAGCATGGCCCGTCCTTCCAACTAGTATCCCTTAAAGCGGACTGTGAGAGAGGAGGAGAACACTATGCTCATGTGCTGCTGCAAGGGGCATTAAAGCAGCCTGGAAAGTTGTTTCTCAGCTCCTTTGCCTTTTTTCCACTCTGTTTTTCCTCTGCCATCTTGCTGGGTATTTTCCTTGGACTCCTACAGAGGTTTTTAAGGGAAAAGGGGACATGTCTTCATGCCCCAGAAGACAGCAATGCCCTCACACCCACACATCTGCAGGGACCTCTTGTGGGGCCAATCCCAGCCCTGGGTCCTGCTCTGCCCTGGATCCACTCTGTTCTGGAGACATCCCAAGTGGGACAGATCCAGGAGCAGATGAGGATGAGGGAGGCTCAGGCTGTATCCCTGCTGGAGCTGGCAGCAGGATGCTGTTACCTGTGGAGGTGCAGTGCTGTCATAGCACTTCTCCACTCCCATCTCATCCACGGGAGCATCTCTGTTCCTCCTCATCTCCCGGATTCGCTGCAGCTGCTCCTGCCAGTCCCTGGGCTCCCAGCGTGGTCTCTGGGGCTCAGCACCATCCTCCTGCCCAGCCTCATAGGCAATGGTGATGCTCTTCCTCCTCCTGCTGCGCCTTGGGACGCTGGGCGTGCCACGGATCTGGCTCACTGCAAGGGATGGGAGAGATTCCAGGTTTGAGGAGAGATGCCTTCGTTTCCCACAGAGCCCAGTGTTGTCCCTGTGTGTCACCAACCTCCTGGGGGAACCTGTCCAGGGCTGAACTTGCTCTCCCCATAGTCCCAACCCAGCAGCAACATCTCACATCCCCCAGCCCTGACCAGAGCCAGCACAGGGCAAGGGAGGGCTGGAAGGGCCTGGGAGACGGGTGACCACAGGTCACACAGTGGGGACCTGTGTCCCAAGCATAGGTGAGGCTGATGAAGGTGCATCCCCGGACAGCCACTGGGTGCTGTCACATCCCAGGCTCCCAAGAGGACGTGACAGGGACATCCAGCCTCTCCCTCACCGTGCCCAGCATAGAATCCTGCCAGCCCTGGGAAGCTCCGATCCACCCTCTCCCATATCCCTGACCTTGCCTCTCCCGTGCCCCCAGTAACCCCAATGCCCCCTCTCCTGCACCCCCAGAAAGCTCTGATGCAGCTCTCACACTGCTGATGCTCTGTCCCCCCAGGATGCTCCGAGCCCTTCCATCCTATTCTCCCGGGTATCCTCAGTCCCCTATTTCCCATACCCCTATCCCCTCCCCGTACCCTCTCTCCCC
>NW_008679005.1:0-11350 GCF_000695815.1 Acanthisitta chloris
AGAAATAATTAAGGAACGATTAAAAAATGAAAGAAAAAGATAAAAACAAAGAACGAAAGAGAGAGAGAAAGATAGAGATAAAGAGAGAGAAAGAGAGAGAGAAAGAGAGAAAGAAAGAAAGAAAGAAAAAGAAAGAAAAAGAAAGAAAGAAAGAGAAACAAAGAAGGGAAGAAGGAAACAAGGAAAAAAGAAAGAATGAATGAAGATACCAAGAGAAAGAAATGTCGAAATAAATAATTTACTAAATAAAGAAAGAAAGATAGTAAAAGAAAGAAAGAAAGAAGGAAAGTTGGGAACGGATTAAAGAAAGAAAGAAAGAAAGAAGAAAAATAAAGAACGAGTCAAGGAACGAATTAAAAATGAGAGAAAAAGGAAGAACGAATGAACAAATGAACGCAAGAAATAAAGAAAGGACGGAAGAAAGAAAGAAAGAAATGACCAAAGAAAGAAAGAAAGAGAAACAACGAAAGAATGAAGGAGAGTAAGAAAGAAAGTATCATAGTTATAGTGAAAGAATTAAAGAAAAAGGAAGAAAGGAAAAGAATGAAAGAAAGAACTATAGAAAGAATAATGAGAGAAAATACGTAAGAAAGAAAAAGAAAGAAAGGATCGCTCTTAGCCTTTATACAGTAGTGAATTTTACGTTGCTAATTTAGCATTCAAGTTCATGAACAGTTTTGGTCACTAATATGTAGAATGTCAACTGGCACAAGCAGCAGTGCTTTCTTCTTGATTTATGGATCTATCATGAAGAGAAGTATGCTCTGGCCTCCTGATATCTCAGTGTGTTCTCCACATTTTATTGTCATATTATCAATTTTTGCTTGCTTGGAATATTACTTGACTACTTGCAATTCCAAATCCAAGGGAATAAAGTTTGAATGTCAAACAATATTGAGACACTTCAGCACTGGGCTTATGAAATGAAAATCACTAGTAATGTCACTGAATGACTGACCATATTGAATATGTTTGTTCATTTGATTTCCATTGGACTTCATGGGTAATATTTTGGAGTTTCTTTTAACTGGACTGCTTTTGGCCTAGTAAAAATTAAGGATGATCTTTATAACACAACACACTGGATGGTTCACTGGAAGCCTCAGGCAACTGAAGCCCTAATAGCTACAAAACTGTCTTGCAACAGTAATCCTCTTTGTTGCATTTTGCTGTAACATCATTTTTATAAATATTACAGCCAGTGCTTTACCTTGCAGCTATGGAGCTTTGCAAGACTAAAAGCAAATGAAGAGTCACACATGAATATAAAGTAAGGGAATTAAGTGAGTCGAGATCTCTATATTATGTGTATTGTCTGAAGATTTCTGTTCTGATTTGAACAGAAAATATATTTCATAAAATATTGTCTGCAGATTTCTGTTCCGATTTGAACAGAAAATATATTTCATAAACACTTTTATATTGGGGTAAATTACGGAAATACACAGTAGACTTTGAGAGAAGGTGAGAATTTAAAGTCCATATTATAGCAAAAGTGTCAGTGGACTGTATGAGACTTTGATAGCCTCTTGGTGGCATCCCTGCTTTGAGCCCCTGGTGAGCAGTATACCTCTCTAGAGAGCACATCAGGTTGCCAAATGGTACCTTTGTGCCTCTCAGAAGAGAGATGCCTACTAAGATCACCTGTCACCATCTCTTGGTTGTGCTGTTGTTATATAGAGATCTGATCAGGCTGCCTTACTCTGCCCCAGTGTCTCTCCTGGTGTCAGGTCTTTCCTCTTCAGTCTGCACAGTGGTTCATCCTGGTCACTAGTACTTCTTGGGGTTCCTTTGTGGGAGTAGGAATGGGCAAGGTTAGTAGAATTTGAGAAAGGACATTTTACTTCTCCACCGGGGCAAGACAGAAAAGTGATGGCAGTCTGGAAGTGAAGGGCACAGAACATCATAAGGCAATTTTCTAAAAGCAGATCTGAAAAAAATTACCACTAGGCTACAGTCAGTGTATTTTTGGCCAGCTGCAAATAGTTAGCTACTTGAACTCATTGCCAAGCATCACAAAGAAAATATGGGAAAAATCAAGTTTTGGGGGTATTCCGCTGTCTTCAACATGCTTAATAAAAAATTTAAGAAGAAGTAAAATGACATGTTCTATGATACAAGGCTGAAATAAAATTGAAACTGTGTAAGCCTGTATGTGAACCAGACACAACTTAACTAGAGAAATAAAATTCAACAAAATTGGTAGCATAGAATATAGATAATATTAATTTAAATTTTGCATTCAGATAGCTTTATGAAAACATTAGGGTCATTGTGTAACTCAGAAAGTGGAACAAATGTTTAATATATCACCCTATTCCATGATACAAAAGAAAAGAAGTTACTGTCTTGGGAAAATGAAGTGATAAATAAAAAATTTAATTTTTTTTCCCCAGAGTTTAGTAATTATTACTGTCTTAGGAAGATGAAGTGATAAATAAAAAATTGAATTTTTTTTCCCCAGAGTTTAGTAATTGATGAATCTATATTTGATTTGCTAATTTTGATCTTTTTGGTCATTCACAAATAAAACTCTCAGATCTAACAAAAAAGCAAACAATAATTGCCTATACAATTGCCTCTATTCAAAATTGAACATAGAATTGTGGAATATTTCAAATGCCAAAATATTTCAGTTTATAATCAAATTTCTCTCTCTGAGAATTTCGGCAAGATTCAGCACCTGAATAGTATGAGTTCAAAAGCAAAAAAAAAAACAAAGCACAACCAATAAAGTGTAATACTTTCAAAGCATTAAACCATAGAATTGGTTTGGAAGGGACCTTAAAGATCATTTAGTTCCAATTCCTCTAGCATGAGCAGGGGCACTGTCCACTAAATTCCCCTAGCATGAGCAGGGGCACTGTCCACTAGACCGGGTTGCTCAGAGGTCCATCCTAACTGTGCCAGTGCCTTACCATCCTCCAAGTAAACAATTTCTTCCTAATATCTAACATAAATCTCTCCTCTTTTAGTTTTAAAATAATTTCCCCTTGTCATAATACTATCTGCCTGTGTAAATAGTTGCACTCCCTTTTCTTTATAAGCCCCCTTTCAAGTACTGGAAGGTCACAATGAAGTCTCCCCAGAGCCTTCTCTTCTCCAGGCTGAACAACCCCAGCTCTCTCAGCCTGTCTTCATAGGAGAAGTGCCTCAGCCCTTGAAATATCTTCATGGTCCTCCCCTATACCCACTCTGCCAGGTCCACATCTTTTTTGGGCTGGAGACCCCAGAGCTGGACACAGCACTCCAGACTCACCAGAGCAGAGGGGCAGAATCACCTCTCTTGACCTGCTGGCCACTCCTCTTATAATCATATAAAGCATAAAGTATTGCTCTTTACAGTACTTTATTTTTTATTTTTAGAATCCTTATTTTTTCTAGATTGCCTGTTCATATAGTCATAGAATCATCAAGGTTGGAGGAGACCTCCAAGATCATCAACCTGCCATTCTGCTGTAACCCCTAAGCCCTAAACACTAAACCGTAACTTCCAGCACCAGATCCAGATGTCTCTTAAAGACTTCCAGGGACGGTGACTCCACCACCTCCCTGACCAATCTGTTCCAATGACTGACCGCCCTAACAGTGCAAGAAAATTTCCAAACATCTATTCTGTTGTTACATCTGTGGTAGCAGGAGCAACAAACAAATACTCCCCCCACAATTTTTTGGCTGAGATAATGCTAATTACCTGGGCAAGAGAAACTAAAAATATAAAATCATTCCCTATATCCCCTACAAGGTAATAATGTCTATTTAAGGAAGTTTTTTCCAGGACAGAAGCAATACAAAAATAGATAAAGCAATCTCTAAATTTCATACAGAGAAAAGATACTATTCTGAAGTTGGCCAGTACACATTTATTTCCCTCCATTACATATACTTTAAAGGGGAAGAAGCTGTGTGACATTACTTTCCCCTCATCATGTGCTGCATTTAAAATCAGTAAGTTTCCTGGTAGTAAAAGAAAAACTTCTAGTTGGGTCAGTGTTCACACCAAAAGTTTCTGAAAAACTGTTTCCTGTACACAGTAAATGTTTAACCAAGCTCTCAAAATGACCTTTTTCAAGTTTTTCACTGTTAGTCTCATCAAGTCATTAATCATTTTTGCTGTTCAATTCTAAATTCACTCTACTGTTGTCAGTTTCTTTCTGGTGTTATAAACATCAGAAAGTAAGAAGTTGTTACTACCAATATTCATTGAGTCTTCACTGAAGCACAATAAGGGTGTACGTGACACAGTGATATATCTTTCCATGTATTTTTTAAATGCAAATTTTTTTCTACCGAAAATATATCATCAATAGAGAAGTCGTAATAATTATCTATTGAAAATTTAATGTTAAAGGTATAATGCAGTGATATTGTGGGTTTCAATGCAAAAAAAGAAGCATTTAGTTTTTGCATTAGGGGAACGGTACTTCTATCAAGTTTTGTTTATAGAGTATATCAATTATATACTTTACTTACCATTTTCTGTAATACAATAACTATTCATATTTTAGATCAATGTAGAGGCTTAATTTTATATATGCTTATAACTTCCTGCATACATACACAGAATATTTATATATAAAATTGCTGATGGTGTTTTGCACATATGATTTACATGTTCATCTTCAAATACAATGAAAGACTTCATAATTTAAGAAAATAAAAGGAAAACCACACATTATAAATTTAAAATATGGAACCCTAAGAAAGTTTATATTCTTACATAAAGCACTTGAGATTTTAAACTCTCAATTGTCTTAGCACAGTTTCAGATCATCTCTAATTAAAGGCAGATTTTATTAGAATGTTTTCACTTTATCTGGCTTTTCTCTTTAAGCTATAATAATGTTACAGAATAAAGCACAGTCCAAAAAATAGTGGATACTGTGACTATTCATTGCTATAGGTCACTATGTCTTCTGGAAATAACTCCTTAGGCTTCTGATGCAATTCCCTGGCCGTGTGACACATATAGATACTAGATTAAAATATTTGAATTCTCATAGGTTTTGCAAAACACTCAACCTCCATTCTATGCCATTGAATATGCCTTTAATTTAGTCTAAGCATTTTTATACAGGCAAATTTGGTGGCATTTCCACTTCTAAGACTTTGGGTGCCATAATTCCTTCTTTTCCATCCCACAGGTGAATTGAACATAATATTGCTCCATACAGAGAGAGACTCTTGATTTTAATTTTAAAGGAGAGCAATTAAATTAGATACCCAAGAAGCTCATCTAAACAATTTCCCGCTGAACAATCCAGGTGTTAGTTGGGTTAGCAAACTAATCCAGAACACATTTGCAACATTCAGAATGTTTATACTCATTTGATCAATATCATAAGAGAGAGTTTATATCAGCAAGAACAACAGGCAGTAAGCCTTGTGAGATTGAATTCTGCACTAGAAAAAAATCCAAACTCTCTTCACCTCCATGGGTACTGATCAATAAAGGTTAATGTCCCAGTGCTGCATTCATTGCAGTGCTTTTCAGAAAGATAGCTCTATATAGTTCTTCACGAACATTTCATGGCAATCTAATTGCTTATATCCTGTTTAATTTATCATGTCTTGGTTGCATTCACTCAAAGCTGAGAGTAACACTTGCATTTACAGTGTTAGCAGTAAGAAAGTGTCAGTATATCTTTCAATTGTGAAATACCTCTGTGGAGAATGTTGATGGCTTCAATAAGAATGTTGCTTGTTAACATCTGATAGGATGTAAACACATGCAGTGCAGATTGTGTTACAGTTTGGAGAAGAATGTCTGCAGTCTTTTCTTTCTGTTTTGTAAATTTTAGTGGAAAAGATCTGTGGAGGTTTTTTTAATGGTTTACTAATACTTGCCTTGAAAACTTGATTACACAGGACAAGGCTGAAGACAGAAGTCCTGCAGGAGGTGATGCTCTGAGAATTTTCAGTTCCTCTTCAGATTCGTTGCTGGTTATGAAAAGGACTTTGACCTGTGGAAATATTGTTTAGACCACTACAATTGAGAGCTCCTTAAGAACAAATTTGGGAATATTATTATATTATCTTCATCTTCTAAACATGCTGGGTCTAGGTTGCATGTGTTTTTATGATGAGGATCAAGGCTTTAAACTTGTTTGAAATCTTTCAGTAAATAAACAGAGTTTATATCAAAAAGTGCTTCATATCAATATTTAAAATCAATACACATTTTTATACTAACACTGTATGACAATATAATAAAATAAATTATGTTAACACACTATCAGATAAGATCAAGTAATGGATACTTGTGACAACAGGTTTAAGTGATTGCTTCTGATTAAAAGCAAGTTGTTTCATGTGCAGATGCTGTAGTAAATGCTGCTGAAGTTAAACTGGACTGTGTCAAACAAAGAATTGCCAGCTGGAACTGAGAGATTTTTTTAAAAAAAACCCTATTTTTCCCTGCAGGTCTTTCAGACCTTATATTATCTGCTTCCTTCATGGAGAGGTTCTTGCTCTTCAGTCTCTACTGATTAATCATAACTCGTCCTTGCTCTCACCCTCTGCACCTCTCCTCTCACTCTTGGTGGCCAGAACACACTTTCCAAAGTTTTTGTAACTCTCCACTACTGAGTGAGGAAAGGAGTAATAGAAAATACAATGCCAGATGTCCATCCTCATCATCCTTCTTTTTATTTTATTAGGAAAGCAAAATATCCTCACCAACAGAAAGTGACTTCTCATAGATGCAGCAAGGCCTTTAGGTCTGAAGGGCATTGATCTAAGTACTTTCTTGACTGGGATAGTGCATATCAAGGGCTTTCCTGTTTTGGGCTTTTCTGAACCAGGGTCCATAGTTAAAATCACAGTTACTTGCTATTTTGTATAACTGAAAAATTAAAAATGACACAAAGCTGTCTTCATTTTAACTCAAAGTAAATTATAGAAATTAGTCAACTATTTCACTGTATTTTCCATAAACTTACTAACTCAGCAGAGCAGTGGGGTTTTTTTCTCTTTCAATACGTAAATTCAACCATATGTTTCTTCAAACCATGAAAAGAATTCAGAACCTGATAGACCAAATCCAATGTGAGCAGTAATACAGTTCAACAGCAGAGAGAACCATGCAAGAAGTCAAAATATGAGGGATGAATTTTGAAAGGATGTGCATTTCCTAATCCATGAGAGCCAGATGTTAGTTACTAAATGTCAATTACATATTGCTTTTCACTTTAAACATTAGCTTGAAAATTATTTGTTCTGCAAGCTTCTTGCTCGAAATTTTATAATATTTCAATTTCATTTTTGTATCAGACTGTAACCTCATTTGCTGATGTGCTGGTTTGAAAAGCAAACCGGTGAGAGACTGAGTCAGAAGTACAATTTAATATGAACAACACGACAAAACAACACAAATGCAACAGTACAAAAAAAAAGTAACCTGACAGAGTCAGAAAGTAACCTGACACCCTGTCAGTCAGGGTGCAATAGTAGTCGGATTAAATGGTGGCTGCAGTCCTCCTGGAGTGATGGGTTTGTTGGAGCAGTGATCCCGCAGATCCGGTTCTCTCCTGAGGGTCCAGCAGCAGCTCCTGTCCTCTGGGAATCCAGCAGGCAAAGGGCTCCCTGCGCTGGTCCAAACCCCAGTTTATATCCCTGTGGAAATGCTTGGCTCCCCACCCCTGGGGTCAGTCACCTCACCATGGGACAAGGGATAAGGATCACTGGGAGGATGTGCCATGCATGGGTCCTTGACAGCCCGTTAATCAGAGACAGCCCCTGAGGGAGCCATCAGGATTGCCCTGAGGGAGGGACAAGGTGATAACAATCACTGCCCCACCTGCTTTAACAGCTTGTGGAGATGATAATGGAATACATACCATTGGATATCCCCCACACTGCAACCCAGGACAGCTGATTTAAGTACTGTTGTGGCCTGGTTAGCAGAGGAGCTGCAACTTGAGTAATGCTTAAAGGAATGCTTAAGCAATTAAAAACAAGACACACAAAATAGGTCTTGCTGACCTTGTTTCTATCTTCATGCATTTGTGTTCTTCAATCCAACACTTTATAATGGTCTTGTTCTCTCTTGCTGCCAGGGTTTTTAGGTTTGGTTTTAGCTTTACTGCCTTATAGATAAGATAAGTCGTTTTGCTAACAAGCTAAGAATAGTACTGTTGTTTAAATTCTCATGTAGTAGAACACTGTGTAGTTCTTGTTATCAGTTTCCCAGGATGTGAGAGCAGGATGCAGCTTAAACTTGTAACCTATCATAAGTAAGAATTGTGCACATTGACAAGTGGAGCAACCAATCCAAAATTGTGTGATCAGCACGTCGCTGCACGTACAGGAGACATTTTACTATAAATACTGTTAGGTGCCCTAAATAAAGTTGGCTATCAGAGCATCATAATGGTGTGCTGTAGTCCGTCCCTCACAAGGACCCCAACAAAGTACATCTCTAGTTGGAGGTTGTAGGACGTGGGCAATTATTCATATTACAATGTAATAAGAAAAGTATACAGACAGTGTGGTAAAAGTGCAGTTCCAGTATTTTCAAAGAAATTGCCAATGGACTATCCTAATAAATTAGCTTAATACAATTATCCTTGGATAGATTTCACTGTTTATATCAGAAAACCATGAGTTTTAAAATGTCTTCTCAACCACTTGTTCATATTTCTAATTAAAATCATTCTGATGCTTTTTAAAATGACTGAATGATGCTACTCCTCTAGGCAAATAAAGCAAATATAATTATATAATTTTATATTATAATGGTTTTAGACCCTTACAAGCATTGAGAATAAATAGGATCCATACTTTATTCTTTTTTGAAAATATAAAAACCTAAAACCATCCTTTGTTTGTTGAGAATGCATTAAAAGTTTCCATCCTTTTTAACTGGTCTCAATTTCAACGACTGCTTTACCATCCATTTCATTATAATGCAGTAGCAGCTTTTTTTATTCAGCTATTTATACAGTGACAAAATCCCCAAGGTTTTGCATAAAAATTTCTAGAATAGATTGTCATTGACTAGAACTGAAAACTACTATTTTCCCATGCTCATGATTGTCAGTAACAAAATAATTACACAAACAAATAGTTGTGCTTTCTACCACGTGTAATTGTGCTTGGATTATTTTGAACACAATATGTCACTTATTCCATTGCAAGGGTTATTTATTGGTGCCATAAACAAAAAGGTTACCAACTCTTAAAACAATTTGGGTGGCAGCAGACAGAATTTTAACCAGCAATATCCCCTATTATTACAACTTGATAGAAGCTATTCTGGAAGCTCTGCTTCAAGACCAGGTTGGCTGGAGCTCTGAGCAAACTGGTCTAGTGAAAAGTGCCCTGTCCACAGCAGGGGAGTTGGAACCAGATGATCTTTGAGATCTCTTCTAACCTAAACTATTCTGTGACTCTATTATTCTATATTTAATCTAAGAAAAGCGAAAGTACCTTTTTCACTATTTTTAACTCATGGCCCATCCCAAACATTGTGAATGGTATCTCTATGATAGTAAGTTGCAGGGTGAAAGAGCAAGAGAGAGAACAGGAGGCAGAGTAAAATTAGCAGCGATGTGTATCATGTTATTCTCAGTCATACAAAGAATTAATGGGTTTCCATTTTTTACCTGTTTGCCCCCCAAAAAATCACACAGACAAAACTGGAGAGCTTTCCTCCATGTTCGTATTTAGGCATATTTCCACCACACACCCTCTGGATCCTTCAGGATATTGATGATGTAAATTGATACTGACATCGCCAATGGTGACTGATTCCATTCTGTTTGATCTCTATTTAGGAGATTTTACCAGAGTGTTACTTCAAAAAAAACCTGACCTCCATTTGGTGGGCATTTCATTAGCTCACAACTATACCACATAATTGAAGCAAATGCAGATACTGTTTCATTGTAGCTCTGTGTAATTCCATCCTTCTAAACACTGGTTCCAAAGATTATAAGTTACTTTTTAATATGGAAAAAAAGGAACTTTATCCAAATATCATCTAACTCAGCAAATCAAATGTTATCGTTCTTAGCAGAACTGTTCTCTGTTCTATTTGATGTTTATCTTTGTGCTTGACCTTAGATATATTTTGAAACATCTGCACATGGCAGGTAAAGCAGAGCAGACTGCTGGTATAAACCAGTTAGATGACAAATTTCAGTCTGAGTTAATGTCACGTCTATTAGCAATGTTCTCAAATGTTAGAAGAAAAAAATTATAATCAAACAAAACATTTAAAAGTAAAGTAAAGATTGCTGGGGCTTAGTGGTCACATCAGCCTTCTGCCTATGCTAGGCACTCACTTTGTATTAACTGAGCCAATGGTTATAAGGACAAAAGGGTTTTACTAGCAAGAGCCAAAGATGTTGAACAATAGGTCACAACACTTACTAAAATTAAAGAGGAGGAATAAATTATGAGCTATAGAAAACAGAGAAGCTGAATGTGAACAGAAGTTTGACAGGAGAGTTATAATCATTGCGTGCATGACTTCAGTGAATTGTGCAAGTGATAAGAGGAATTAGTTCTGGCATGATTGAAATCACAAGAACATCTGCCACAATGAAATAAAAAAAGAAAAAACCTCAACAAGACCTTCAAAAATATTTTTTTTAAGCAAATTGTAGTTAAGCTACTGAATAGCACTTGATCGGTACACAGACATTGTGCTACTCACTGCAGATGTAGCTACTGAACAGCACTTGATCAGTACATAGACATTGTGCTACTCACTGCAGATGTAAGCTTAATTCATAGTTCAGCCATTCATAAATTTAGATTTATATATAACTAGTTAAGTCATTCCCAGCACTTGATCAGTACATAGACATTGTGCTACTCACTGCAGATGTAAGCTTAATTCATAGTTCAGCCATTCATAAATTTAGATTTATATATAACTAGTTAAGTCATTCCATACAGGTGGCAAATGGCACATTATGCCAGCTTAGGCATTCTGCATCTATGCTCTTTTTCAGCATGACATATTTGCTTTTCAACTGTATTAGCACCAATGATCTTCTTAAAAAGTAGTTTAGTTTTAAATAACATTTTAAATAACATCTTCACATGAATGACCAGCAGAATAGCTTCTTATGAACAGTGTGCTACATCACAGAATCATAGAACAGTTTTGGTTGGAAAGGCCCATAAAGATCATATAGTTCCAACTCCCCTGCCATGGGCAGGGACACCTTCCACTACACCAGGTTCCTCAGAGGCCCATCCAACCTGGCCTTAAACACTTCCATGGATGGGCCATCCACAACTGCAGGGCAACCTGTTCCAGTGCCTCACCAGTCTTGCAGCAAAGAGTTTTTTCCTAATACCTAATCTAAACCTGCTCTCTTTCATTTGTCTGAATATA
>NW_008679005.1:11477-17792 GCF_000695815.1 Acanthisitta chloris
AATTCCTAATCTAAACCTGCTCTCTTTCATTTGTTTGAATTTATTTCCCCTTGTCCTGTCACTTCTAAATTCACTTTGCATACACAGTAGAGAAAGTTTCCTTGCAAAGAAAATATGTTTAAGCATTCATTGTTTATACTTGGGAAACTATAGCTATTGTGTATTGCTGCATTCTTTAATAAGTATATATAGATAAAATATATACATAATAAAAATGGTCATGATTGTTTTTCCTATTCCAGGTTCCTGATTAGTTTAAAAATCTGTTGTAGAAAGATAAGAAAAAAATAAAAAAAAAGAACCCCCACAAAAACCCAAAACCAAGCCAAACAAACAAAAAATCCCAAAAAACCCCAAAACAAAACACCCCACAAAAAAAACCCAAAACAACGATGTAAACCCCTAAAAAACCAAAACCACACACAAAAATAACACTGAAAACAACAAAAAACCCCAAACACAAAGCTACCATCACTCTGAATGCCCACTCTTTCTCCTTCTTCCCCCAGCTCTATATACTGAGCACGACACAATATGATGTTGGGGTCAGCTCTCCTGACTGTGCCCCATCACAAATCATTGTGTACCCCCAGCCCACTTGTTGGTGGAGTGGTGTGAGGGGCAGAAAATACCCCAACACTGTGTATGCAATAATGAAAACATCCCTGTGTTATCAGCGCTGTATTCAGGACAAATTCAAAACACAACCCCACACTAGCTACTATGATGAAAATTAACTCTATCCTAGCCAAAACCAGCACGTAAAACACCAGTTGTTCTTTTTCTTTTAACTTAGGTAAGTGAAGCAATATAACGCTCACCAGCACCCCTTGTGTGAAATAGCTGCTTTGAAAGTTCTTAGAATCGACTAAAATGGTATGACGTCCTCAGCTGTGTTGCTACCTCAAATACTTACTTGTATATTTGAAAATATGGGGTTTTAATCAATTTTGTCCCACCTTCTAGTCATCTGGATCTCATCCAATGAAATATCTCTTCTAGACCAAAGTGCTTTCAACTTTAATCGATATGAGTATTGTGAAATGTGTTCCCCTGATTCATGCCAATAAGGAGCAATATGTAGAATCTACCTCAATATGTCTACCTCAATATATATATCTACCTCAATATTCTTTTGTTAATATAAGTCTTATATTATTTGTGATACTGTTTATTCGGAATTGGAAGCTGCTATGACACATAGTCAAGTATTAAAAGCTGAGAGGGCCTAGAGATTGGTGAGGGCAGAGCCGTGGGCACTGCCCCGGCCTCACCCTCCGTGGGGGCATCGGGAGAGAGAGCAGAGCCGCGTTCGGCGGCACTGAGGGAGGTGTGCTCAGCGGGGGCAAAGAGATTGATTGTGAAC
This sequence comes from Acanthisitta chloris, assembly GCF_000695815.1. Lineage (NCBI taxonomy): Eukaryota > Metazoa > Chordata > Aves > Passeriformes > Acanthisittidae > Acanthisitta > Acanthisitta chloris. Next base: position 12,844 of record NW_008679005.1, read on the forward strand.
TAATGAATAATATAGATTGTTTGTTAAGAACATTTTGTTCACTTGTTTCATTAAGCTGTGTTGTTCCTGGAGGAACTTTTTGTGGCTTGATCTGGACAGGAATTGATTTCCGGCTGAGTCTGCCAGAGGAGAAGGGGTTAAATTTAGGCTGATGCTATTAGGTGTTTACTCATGAGCTGCGCTGGGAGAAGAGATACAAAGTTCGGGAAGGGAAGACTCTGCGAAGTGAGCGTGTCCCGACAAAGACCTCCTTCTTCTCCGGATAGTCATGAATATTTATTAACAACAAGTTTACAAACCGAACCCAGCACTGTACAGTGCATGTTGGTAGAGCAGAGACTCCCCACGCACCCAGCGCTGTTTGCATGCTTATATTCACATAATAAATTGTAAGTTTTGACTGCAATCCTGTTTGAGGACTCAGTCATTTATCAGAGTGGGAAGAGGATTCCACTACAGGATCATAGTTAAACTTGATGCCCTGTTAGTCAAAGTAAACATGGTGGGCTGTTTAAATCTATTATATCGCAATAAAGCAGACAATGACATTTTTGTACAGAAATGGCATAAACCAGCATAAATTTTACTAGTGAAGGAATTGTTCTGTCAGTTTTCTTTCTGTGATTAGCTGACCTTCTTTCAAAGTCCTTTCTAGTTTTAGAAAGGACTTTGAAAGGAGGTTTGTACAGTCTAACTTCCAACCATACCATGCAGAATCAAGTAAATTGTCTTTCAGAAGTCTTCAGTTTACTAGGTTTCCATGATAGGTGTATGAGTTTTGTCTTAAAAAATCTAATTTCCTAAAGCTATTTTCAGTACCATTAAGATACAATCTTTTAATACATTACCAGTTATGTCCCTTATCAACTTTATCCAGAGTTTGTGTTATGCTAACTAGCTTAAATGTTGCCTAACTCATCTCACATTTATGTGGAAATATGAGGATTAACTTCTTCTGCACTGTTGGAGTCTTTCCAATGGTTTTTAAACAAATCCAATGATGCAATCTGTATCACAGAGTGTGACTGAGCTGATTTTAAATATTATTTCAGATCAAGTTGGGAGCACTTCTTTAATTTGATCATTAACTTACTGTTTAATATGTTTATAGATGGTTACAAATTAATTTGGTTTTATAGCAAAACTCTAAAATCTGTCATTAAAGAGACCTTTGTGTGAGGCAAATTGGAGGGAAGAAGTGTTTAGTTGCATTACATTTTTGCACTGCCATAGTTAGAAACAGTGTAACAGCAGATTGTAAAGCGATACCTCAGGAGGAGAGTGATAATGTTAAAGCTGATCATGAAACAAATTTCTGGAAATAAAGATTTTCTTTTCAAATTAATTCTAGCATAATGACAGTTGTAGCATTTGTAGCTGTCTATGAGCGAAAGACAGGGGTTTTGGAAAATTTTGGAAAGTCACTGGAAGTCAATGAAATTTCTGAGCAGACTGCAACCTGCTACCATTTGCTTCTACTGTATTTAGGGAAGCAACCTATGTAACAACACAGAATTGTGCTTTTTAAAAATAATTAATTTTGTCAAAGCAAGTGGAAAGTAGCTAGTATCATACATAATTACTTTCTCCTGAGACTATTGTAATTGGGAAGGAGGTAAAGTCATAAATTCAGAAAGAGCAATGTGTACCATATAGTGTAGACATAGTCCGTTGATTTTGATAGCTGGCCATATTTTCTTCATGACCAAACTCAGAACTTAAACATCTTATAGCAATAGGGAAAAGGTTGTGAACAAATAGCATAAAAATGTGAAGGCCTACCTGCTATATTAATGTAGTGTTTGCTCCTATAGCCAGTGTATATTGGCAGTTCAGTTAGAAAACATTAACATTACTTAAATATGTATTGCCTTGTTTAGTTCATGTTTATTTTCTGACTTTTATGACACTATTTAGTGCATCCAGTATTTGAGACCTCATTTAGATGCCACTGAATATATACACTGTACCAGTTAGAACATTTTGTGGTTTGTATAACTCCCCATACCAAATTTAGTTTTATCTAATCTAATGCTATTATAAGAACACTTCAAATAAAACACATAACAAAGATAGCTGCTGGTAAATGCAAAGAAAAAAAGAAAACAGAAGGAAAAAACTCCCCACTCCCAAGAATTATTCATAATAGATAAGAAAGTCAAACAGATAATCTGTATACCTCTCTCTCAATGGCTCTATTACTGAGATACTCTATACTAAGGATGGTTCACTGAAAATCTTTCAGCATCTGGCCCAAAAATAGAGAAAACCTTCCAATTTTCTTGGAATTCTTTTGCCTTGATCAGAGCCTGTTAAGATTTAGAAGGAAAAGGTGGGAATATATTACATATAAACCTGAGTGTTGGCCACCTGTATTATAGGGGTCTGATTTCAAGTGAGTGAATATGATTTACATCACTTTCTAGCTTATGAACACTATGTTAAAATTTATATCACTTGGAGTTGCAGTGGGAAAACTGTCATAAGTAATGCTAGTGCTGACTGTATATTGATGAATTTTACGGTTTGGTCACTAGCAATATTTCTATGAGCATTTGTCTTGCCGACAGTGACTTTGACAGTAAGAGATCCACTGTACAGAAATGTTGCACTTTCATTAAAATATCAAGCTGTTTTTCCTACCTGGTGGTCTGGAGAAGCTGTTCATATCTGCCATATAAATTAAGATTCTGGAGAGAAAGCAACCTTGAGACTTCTTCGCCTTGCAGTCCCTCTATTACTGCCTAGTGGTGAGGAGATTCATTTTTTTTAGTGTAAAAAAGTGGTAGCTGCTTTTACTCTTGGACTTTGGAATCCCTGGTTCAGATTAAGTGAAATGTCAGAAGTGAGATTCACACCAAACGCATCAAGACAACATATTTTTATGTTGTAATGATGTTACTTTCACAATGACACAAGTGATCATATCCACTCTTCTACATTAAAGATTTAGGAGAACACTCTGGACTACTATCTAAAGAGGCCTTGAAGTTATTTGCTATACTGTGATGCAAGCACTTGATAATATTGCCAGTACATTTTAATCATGCATTTACTGTTTTTTCGCCACAGCAAAAATCTGTAACTTACTCATTTTCACCTGCCAAAATTAGGAAAAAATGTTGGCGATCTAAAAGTACATGAACTCAGAGTCTCATTTTCATTTTAATCAAATAAATAAAATTATAAATCTTCAAATACTTGTAAAAATTCCTAGCATGACATATATTTTTTCAAAATATAGTTAAAGGAGTATTCTTTTCAAAAGTGCATTTTACAGGGACCAGGTTGTGAATATTTCTGTAATTTATCAGATTATTGTAATCAGGATTTTTAAAGAAAAAGCCTTCTGAAATTAACTCTGACTTCCAGTTGATGCTATGTAATAAAACACACATTGTGCAAATTTTTCCTAGAGGTCACAGTTCATTCTACTACATTGGTTTATTGTTACAGAAAATTATCCTTATCTGTTCAAGTGAGCATGAAACTTAATTTTTTTCATTGGACTTTGCAACTATTCTTCCATTCAGATATTAGTATGTGAATGCATTAGTCAGTAGTGCATTTCCCAATTTCTTTCAGAAATTCATGTGCATTCCAGATATAAGACTGGTCTGATCATTTTCTTTTGTTATATAAATTATCAGCATCAGTATCAGCAATGAAAATTCTTTCCTTTGCACTGGCTGCTACAGCTGGATGTTGACCAAAAATCTACAAATCTATTTCTAAGGGCAAAAGAATGGAAGAAAAAAGTACCTTAAAATAAGGGCAAAAGATCATGATATGGCAAAGAATGGAAGAAAAAAGTACCTTAAAAGAATCCATTAAGTTTTGCACAGCTGTCATCAACGACATAGAGGACATTTACTCTGAGACAGACATGACATGCAATTCAAGCTCAGAACAAACTGGAGAGAAAAATCACTCCAACTATAGAATAAAAGAAGAAAAGTCTTCTTGAGAAAGAAGAAATAGAAAATAAAATATAGCAGATGTCTATGAATCAAGGGCTTATTTGCCAAAGAGAGGAATTAAAATGATTGGTCTGTTGTGACTATCAGGATACAATTTGATACAACCTACTACAGTGCACAGAAACAGTGTAGATGATTGAACAAAAGACAAAAGGGGGGGAAATGAGACTAAGCCATAATTATTCTTCTGAATTGTAAGATCTTCAAAATTAAATCAACATTTGAAATATGCAAATTACTAAATTCAAAGATATTTACTTGGCCTGAAGTGGGTTTAAGAACTGAAGAAAGTATATTGCAGTCTTGTAATTTGTCTGCTCTCCTATTATGTTGCAGAATTCTAAGTGTAAGAGAATTTTTTTTAAAATTATATAAAATCATTCTGTTACATTCTGGAGAAAGGCAGGCACACATGAAGTATTTGGCAGACATTTTCTGCCAAATGATTTGAAATCTCCAGCCCTCTCTATCTCTCTGTACTAACAGCCAAGCGACCTGAGGGTAGCTAGACCAGTTGCAGAGGTTTGCAGTTAGGTGATCTAAGCCCAACCAATCACATCATTCAGATTCCTTAAAAATCTCTCAATCACTTAAAGAGACATTCAAATTGCACACATAAACTGTTATATTTCAGGTAGCTGGTAAGCATAGATTTGGATAGTCTTTCCAATGAAATAAAATCTCCTCAGAGAACTGGAGATATACAGTGACACTTGTGTGGCATATCCTTTAAACAGTAATTAAGAGCAAAACTGAAATTATATCTTTAGTAAGATGGATCGCTGGGGAAGCTGAACTGTTGCCTTCCCCTGTAAATCACACTCATTACAATTACAGTCCCAAACTCGCTTGGGATTTTAAGCCATTGGTATTTTAAAACAACTATGTTAATTTAGGTATGCAAATCAGTGTAATTACTGTTGCTTCCTATAGGTTTTCACATAATCAATGTATGCTGTATCTTCCTGC
>NW_008679005.1:17810-24405 GCF_000695815.1 Acanthisitta chloris
AAGGCTGTGTTTTTTGTCTGTTAGAATGATTAAGGTATCTTTTGCTTAAATAGCTGCTGTTATTTTCTCATAGCTCATATGATGTGACTGTCAAAGTAAAGTAAATGTGATATTGCCTAATTATTGGAGTAAATTTGTATGTAATTAACATTGACATTTCTTCAATGATAAATTGATTATTGTTTTACCTTATTTTGTTTCTTTAGAATGTTGTGTAAATTAAGATTTCCCTTGACTACAAAAATTGATAATTTGAAGTACCATTATATAATGCAACTGGCATTTTAGTGCCATACAATAAGTATTTTTTGTGTTCAGCTACACTCTGTTCATTCCAGCCATTGACTTTTGGTAATGCTTAATATACTGTAGCACATTTTCCCCTTCTAAAGTGCTGAGAAAACTTCTCAGTCTAATTTGTCAACCTTTTTAGTGACATCCAGTAGAAAAGAATCCAAAACCAAACCTCTGTGAAAAATGTTGGCACTTCATGTAGCTTTATAGTTTTGATAGCCATTTAAAATGTATTCATCGCTCTAAGCAGGTTATGTGATGCTACTGTTAGAATTGTTGCTTTTGCTGTGTAAATTTCTGGTAACAGTGCTTGTGCTTCAGATTGCCTCAAAACTTCTTGTTCCTTGGTAAGATTGTGCTCTACACTAAGAACACCAACACATTTAACAGATTACATCTGCTCAGACATGTTTTCCCGTCTGGGTGTGTGGCTCAAGGGTAATTTTGCATTAGTTTCTTTAAAATTATTTGGATACCTGTTGAACAACACGTGGGGAAAAACTGCTTTAGAAGTATTCAAAAAAGGTTGGGAGGAGGGGAGGAAGTTACACTGCTCTCTGAAGGAATGCTGACACATATTCTTCAAACTGATGGGATGGAAAAGTGTTCTGTCCTGGGGTCAAGTATGCAATTTTGTTCATAGCAGTGAAACTCTGCATTAGTGTTATGCAAACTATGAGCAGAAAAAAATTAAGAAAGAAACAAAGAGACCTTCATATGTGTTCATCATCTTTTGAAGTTTTGCAGCTAATTCATCTTAAGAATCCTTCCAAATGAGGCTTCTCAGAGCTGAAGGAAATGTATGAGATCTATTTCTTGCTGCTTCTGACACTTGGCACATGGAAAAGCAGAAAGGCATTTTCTGTTGTGTTCTCAGCATAATCCTTCACACATGTCTGATGACCAGTTGCAAGGGAATTGGGGAGCAAAAATTCTAAACAGGAACTTTGCAATACAGAAAATTGAATGCTGAACAGTGGGAATGTGAAGAGACCTTTCACTCAAGCCAGGCAATGTAAGGAAACAGGAGAATGAGATGCGTAGGAGGAGAGGGGAAAAGGATACTGGAGGATCAGTATGAAGCACTGGTGAGTGCATAGAAACAGGTTCATTCGTTCAGCACCACAACCTAAAATGGGATTTGATATATGCAAAGTAGAAAATAGAAAAAAATCAAAGGCAAAGGGGATGTGGCTCAAGGTGAGCAGGAACTAGGGAAAAATATTTTTTAGAAAACATGCAAAGTAGAGAATAGACAAAAATCAAAGGCAAAGGGGATGTGGCTCAAGGTGAGCAGGAACTAGGGAAAAATATTTTTTAGAAAAGAAGGCAGTGGCTATGAATTAGGCTAATAAAGGTGAAAAATGTAGCAAAATTTATTCCTATGCTTTTTATTTTTTAATAAAAACCTGAATTCCATGAGGTTGCACAGAATACTTAATTTATTAAGCACTATCCCTACACAATAAAGTCATGAAATGTGACAATTTGGAATCCTGTATTGAGCACAATTTTACACTGATTTGCTTTTGTATCTAAAATACCTGTCAATCCCAGAACAAGTTTTGTTTGTTCTATATTCAACTCTTCTCACAGATATTTATAGAGAAAAATCATATCCTTCACAAGATTGCAGTGTGCTAGCCTAAACAAGACAAGTATTTTCAATCAGTTTTTAAAAATGATTTCTCATTCCCTCTTCTGTCTCAAATTTACCTCCAATTTATCTATCTCAAAAATAGGAGGACTAAGCTGAAACCTACATTATATACAAAAACTTGGTGGTTCCTTGAAATAAGGTATGGGTACACAGACACACACACACACATATATGTATATATATATATACATATATATATACACACACACACACCAGCTTGTATACATAAAGAACTAACACCTATATACTCTGGTGTTACATCTTCCTTATTCCCAGATGCAATGTCCCTGCCTGTGTGCACTCTGATACAGTTTTGCTACAGCAATCTCTGTATACTCCAATACATTTAATAAGAAAAGAAAGAATAGAAGTATGTGATCATGTAGTAGACAAATACGACACTGCATGAGTGACATAGCCTCACGCTGTGCCAGGGGAGATTCAGGTTGGACATCAGGATTAAGTTCTTCACTGAAAGGGTGGCCAAGCACTGGAATGAGCTGCCCAAGGAGGTGGTGCTATGGTCTAGCTGACAAGGTGGTGATCAGTCAAAGGTTGGACCCCGTAATCATGGAGGTCTTTTCCAGCCTTACTGGTTCTATGATTCAATGATGCAAATTTAAGCTTAAAAATGATGAAGAACAAAAATAAACTAATTCTGTTGTTTATTTTGCTATAAAATCACATTTAGAAAAAAAGCTTTACATTGGTGTTTCAGTCACATAAGAATAGTCTGTTTACAAAATATCCCATATGCTTTCAATTCTACATAGTAAGCACTCTTTCAAATGTAGCTTCTATATATTTTCTGGTTCATAAGCAAAACTTAGAATATTAAATCTGTAATCAAAGATATGATGCATAACATAGAGGTATCAGAGAAAAGCATCTGCAAAGTTAGAGATTCTGGACATTCTATACAAACACCTTGACTAAATTATGGAGTTTATGCCTGCAATCATATATTCAGTTGCTGTGCCCTTCTTACTGAGCATTTATGGCGTATTTTCTAGTACAAATATTACTCAGGATTGCAAACAAAATTATAGAATATTAAAATATTTTAGGTTACTTAAAAATAAAAATCAGATCATATGTTAAAATAGAATGAATTTGAATAGCATTTATAGCAGAAAAGTGATGAACTAAAATTTACCATTATTCACTGTGTTTGGTTTTTATGCAATATTGAAACTAAATTTGATGCACTGTGTTAACAGCCCTCTATTTTCATACTTAAATATTACTAACCAGAAGCAGAGACAGCCTCATAGGGGAAAGCAAGTTTTGGACAGGTTTTCTGATTTCAGAAATGGATCTCTTAAGATGTATGTAGCAACAATTTTTCATTCTGATACAGTATCTCAAACTGAGTGAACAAAAATAGGGTCATGGCAGGATAATAACAACAGGTTAACAATGCAAATGGTACTTCTTCAACATTAATTTAATATCTGTAAGATTCAGATTCAGTGATATCTTTTTAGGAATATAAATTAGAAAAATATGTATCAAAGTTTAAACATGCAAATAAAAATAGAACTATAATGGTCAATATATTTTCCTCTGTGGAGCACGAGACAAAATTATCATATGTTAACTTATGGAAAAAATGCATTAAACCTAGCAGTCATAATGAAAAGTTTTTGGCAAGAAACAGTTAACTGGGCTCAGACTCAGTTATTTCAAATGCATGTTACACTTCTGCATAATTCTACATTACTACAGTGAACAAGAAATAGGTATTTATGCAAATTTATATGATAAAAAAAGATATTATGCAAAAATAGTAGAACAGCTGTGGCAAATTGCAGTAAGAGTGAAGAGTATCCTTTACTTCTCCTGTTTCTTTCCTCTGGGTTGCATATTAAATCTTGAACTTAGACAAGGAAGGAGCTAGCAAGTTAGGCAAAAACCCCACAAACTACAATACTAAGAAAGTTATATTCCACAGACAAATTGCTGGAAAACAGAGCCCTGCAGAGCATGAGCTCTGCACTGCCGCCTGATTCTGTACTCCTAACACAAATTTTCTACTGGAAACTGTTGACACAGCTGGGTGGAGATGAACTGCAGGGTACATGATTTGCACTGTGGGTAAATGCTTATATATACTTGTGAGAGGGAATGACTCATAAAATTAACTTATTTCATTTAGAAAAGTATTGCAAATAAACCTGCACTGTTTTTCAGTAATATTTCATAAAAATTCTGAAGTCCTTGCCATTGTGGATATTCTCAGAAGACATATAACCAAAAGCTTTAAGAGCCTCTTGATACTACTTGGTGGAGTAGATTGCAATAGGTTCAAAAAATCTCCTTCTGTCTGGTAGGTCAAAGTATATCTTAGTATTGATTTATAAAACTGTAAAAGCTCCAGAGGAGCAAATAGTGTGAGTTTAAGAAGTTCCACATGGATTAGCTTAATGAACCTGAAGTAGTAAATATCAGATTTTTTTTAATTCTTGTTTTTTTTTTTTTATGGAGGAAAGTCCTTGGTGGTTTTAAATTATTGATTTATATTTTCATAGGTCTTTAGAAGAGTTTTCTAAGCAGTGCAAAATCTCATACAGCACACCACAGGGATCTTATCTTTAGGTATTAATTGCAGGCACAACTAGAGTATTAAGTGAGCTTGGGGTAAGCTTGAGGTAAGAACTAAAATAACTAGACACACAAAAGCAGATAAGCAGATTTCTACCTTGAATTCACATTGTAAGTATGTGAAATACAACCAATTTCTTTTAGACTTTCATATTTGTAGCCCTGCTGAAACTTAGAGAGGAGTTCATCCCTCCTGTGTTTTAGAATTGTTTGGTGTTGGTATTACAACTGTAGTGATATCTTGCTAGTGTTCAGCTAAGCTAAGGGACAGGAATCTATATTGCTGAGATAAACCTTTTGCATCTTCCACTCCAGTTACAGTAGTCAGGGTAGAGCCAGTTTGCAGTTTTAACTGAGAATTAAAAAATATCTCTGTCAACTAAATCAGGGAGCAATAGTATGTATACAGCAGAAAGCCATGGCATCTCTTAGCCCTGCATGTGCTGTGACTGATGTGATTTTCCAGACAGAGCTACATAGGGACATGCAGCCACCCAAGTGCCATCTGCAGGGTGTGCCCTGCTCCACACCAGCGCCAGCCAGCAGCAGTGAGCACACTTGTGGGAGCTGTGCCCAGGCAGATGAACTCCTCTGCTTAGTGACAGAGGTGAGTAAGTTACAGAGTATCATGGAGTGTGTGAGAGAGAAATGAACTACTGGAACCTCACCCTACCTTCCCTGACATTGGTCCAACAGAATGACAGGACGCATGATACAAAGGATTGCCCATCCTCTCCATGAGAGCAATGGAACCAGTGAAGGTTTTGGAGCACAGGTCTGATGAGGAACAATTGAGAGAGCTGGGGGTGTATAGCCTGAATAAAAGGAGGCTTCCAGGAGGGACTTTACAACTACCTGAAAGGAGGTTATAAACAGATGGATGCTGTTCTCTTCTCCCAAGTAACAAGCAACATGATGAGAGGAAGTGGCCTCAAGTTGCATCAGGGGATGTTTAGATTGAATATTAGGAATGATTTCTGCGTGAAGGGGTTGTGAAGCATTGGAACAGGCTGCCTGGAAAGTGGTGGATACATTATGGCTGGAGGTATTTGAAAGACATGTAGATGTGGAGATTAGGAACATGGATCAGTTGGATTTGGCACTGTTCAGTTTACAGTTGGAGTCAGTAATCTTTAAGGTCTTTTCCAACCTAAATGATCCTATGTCCGTGGACACATATTATAATAATGATAGATGAAGAAATCTTTCAATAAATGGAAGGAATAAAATCTGCTTAGACCATTTTGATTTGCAATATCTGGCATTTATTTTTAATTTTTAGGAGGTCTGAGAAGCAATATGGATGACAAATTAAAGGCTAGAAAGTTTGCTTATGAAATTTATATGTCCATAAAGGAATAAAACATAGCACATATAGGCTACATAATTAGAATATTATCCTCCCAATAGATTAATTAGAATATAGACAAGGAAACAGAATAATGGAATATTTCCAAAGGGACAAATTTAAATGCATCCTCTTTCAAAATAATATTGGAAAATAGGGAAAGGAGAACAAACTCATCTGTGAGCAACACAGGTTTGTATTTAACTTGTGTATTTGTTTTGTTTACCACAATTGAAATGAATTGCTTTCCCCCTGGTGTAGCTGACCTACATTCTGCTTCCTCTGAGTATGGAGAACAGTTTCCTTTGTTTATTCCTGTAGTCTGTCTGTCTAAAAGGGACAGTGCCATAAGAGAATCACTCATTAATTTTTTTGAATTGGAAAGAAAGAAAAAAATTCTAGATGGCAATCTTTATAATTTCTTTTTCTGCATTGTGTCCCTTTCTTTGCTGTCCTGACAGTATATTTTTTACATATTATAGCAATTCAGTATTCCTTAATACAAAACATCTTCTCATGAATTACTATGTTTCAGATTAATTAAACTGTTCTTCTGCAAATTCATGCCAGCAGCAATAGAAAGTCATGTTAGCTCACTGATGATCTAAGTGGTCATTGCCTCCGTGATTCCTCTGTTTTTCTCAGCTGCATACGCATTTATTCCTTGAAGGAAGAAATGGTTGGGAAAG
>NW_008679005.1:24430-26763 GCF_000695815.1 Acanthisitta chloris
AGCATCAAATCAAAGATTGATTCAGGTGAGATTAATTTAACAACAGCCATTATCGCATCCCTTTGGTGCTTCATCTGGACCTGCAGGTCAAGAATACTGAAGAGTAGCTACCTGAAAGTCTGCTTTGAGGAAGAGTTGGATCTCCATTATTTTGATCTAAATTGTAGGTGAAATCTAGTTGACATATATTTGTATTGTCAATAGCATCACTGGATCCTGACCCTTTCTTCCAAATCTAGTTTCAGCCAAACCTCTTGATTCACAAGGATTAGTGGCAGTTATAGTTATTGCTATCTTGTCCTTGGACAAGAACACTGTCAGTCTTCATCTAAATTCTGTACAAATACTGTCTTCATCTGCAAAAAATTCATTTCCTGCATGAAGTGTGGAGTACATGCACTTCTATCTTTGATGCTACTTCAATCTAACAGATTGGTAGACCATTTCTTCTGTCACTGTGGTAATCAGATGAGCTCAGCATTAATTGCAAAAGTACACGTATAATACATTTTTTGAAAATGTTGACACTCTTATCCTCTTCTACCACATGATCCTTCACTGGCAGCAGCTTACATTTTCTGGAGGAATACTATGGCTGTCTTAGGACCAGAAGTGGAAATGCACTTTAATTACTAAATGCAGATGTCTATGCTTACACTACTTTACTGGTGAAACTGCATTGCTGCAGATAATTAATGGTAATCTGCCCAAAGTGGTTTCTGACTTGGGTAGCTCTGACTGGCTGCTGACTTCTGCCATCTAATTTTATTTCCTCTTTTGCTTGCTTTTGTGAACCTCAGTTTGAGAAATACTACATTAAAGCTTTAACAAGTACTATAGCTACAACATGTGCCTCAACATATGGCTGTCCTCTTGAGCTTAAAGTGAAAATTAAATCATTCAAAATATGAGGTATAAAAGAAAAAAAACCAAAACCAGTTAAGTGCCAACAAAATAGACAATTGTCAAAGGGAAGAGAAACAGCATCCCTCCTAGGAAATCTACCTGAATTTACACAAAGGAGATAATGAAATGGCAATAATATTAAGCTGTTCTATTCAGATATTTATGCAGATGAAAAGAATGATACCTATATAATTCAGGAATCAAATGACAAGAGACAAAATTTATGAATTAGGAAGCCAAAAGGTAACATTGAAATTGATTTTTAAAATATTAGAACCTTGTATAAACCTGACAATTCAATGGAACTGTAATCTACATAACTTTTGAAAGAATTAAAGGGTAACTGTGGGAAGGAGAAATATCCTTAGTATAAATTTTAGCCAACTACTTCATCCTTGGTAATTAACATGACATAGGGCCACATAGTCCTTTTTTAGCAACACCTTATCCATGAGAAAGACCAGATAGAATTATATACAGTAGCTAGTAGCATTCATTGTTTACAGGAGAAACAAAGTCTGTCTTAAATTACAGGAGAAGACTTTCTGAAATGTTACAAAACTCTGAAACCATAACTAAAACTGTAGATGTTAAGTGGGACAGGGATTAGGGGAACAATAAGAGGGGGAAACAAAAAACCCACAAAACGTAGGGAAATTGGCTTGCAGGAGGATAACAAAGAATCACTCAAAGGGGGCCAAAGCAGAATCCACTGACAACTGATGTAGAAACCAAACAATGGCAGCAACTTTAGCTAAAGAGACTTCTTCCAAATGTGTGTGTAGAAAGTCAGAATGAATCAAGTTATTATTAGCTATGGTGATACTTAACATGATAGGTATTTTGAAATAATTCTTTAATAAGGGTTATTCTTTTGTTTGGTTTACTTAGTTTTTGTTTGGGTTTTTTTATAAAAATAACTATATGTTCATTTGTTGTCACAGAAGTGAGAACTACCATATTAGACATCATTCATTTTACTAGCCTGTGTACAGAAATGCTTACAGATTTGCTTGTGCAAGGGATCTTGTTTGCTTGTTTTATTTTTAATTACCTCAATCAATATCCAGTATATTATTAGTTTCTGGTGTCTGCAACATTAATTTTATCACATTGGCATTATTATCGCAGGGGTGGTATTCTTTAAGAGTTTGTGAGTAAAGGTTGTAATTAATTAGATTAACCATTTTACTTTGTCCAACATACCAGCTATTCAATTAATTATATTTAAATCTCTTTACAAACTCTGTCTTTCAAGATGGGCACATTATGTAGTACTTTGGAAACAATGTTCAGAAAAAAATGATCATCACTATTTAATGCTACAAGCTAAGTGGGAGCTGGCAGCTAGCACTACCTAGCAGAACCAAGTATCAAGGTTTGTATTTGCATTTCTGCTCAAGATTCTTGATAGAGCTCAAAGTTTT
>NW_008679006.1:0-656 GCF_000695815.1 Acanthisitta chloris
ACCGAGGGTGGTAAAAAGAGGCATACCCCCCCCCTCCCCTGTTTAGCCGTGGAGATAAGACAGAGAGAGTTAGCGCACTGCCTTCTTCCAGATTAAAAATGTGTTCCTCTCCGACTGTTCCGACCGAGAAGGGCCGGAAATTCCTTCCTAACAGGCCAAAGAAAATGCAGGTAACGGGGTCTGTTTTAACCTGTGCACCTTCCCAGGCATCCTGGCTGGCTGTTTGGAGCTGGCTGCTCGTGTACACAAGGTGCTGCATTTCAGAGCCAGGTTTTTACTGCGTCTGCAGTCCCGTCCGGGATGCCTCACTTTCAGCTGCCTTTCCTCTCGCTCCTTTTTATTTTTTTTCAGTCGAGTTTTAATGCCTCCTTAGAAAAGATAAGTTCATTTTTGCACACCTTGGGGTGGTGTGTTCATTTTCTGCCCAAGAAATGGATCTGCTTTCGGATTTTGTACATCTTGATTTATTCTTGGCTTATAGTTTGAAGTGGGTGCTTTTCTAAAAGGATTTATGCATAGGTTCACTATTTTTGTAGTTATGGTTTATATGATAAGCTTTTTATATTTAAAATCAATATGTAATCCTGTGGAGGAGCTTATCCTCTAAAACCCCATTTGTAAATCTATTTTAGCTTTGTTACACCGCGCAGCCACAG
>NW_008679006.1:704-2757 GCF_000695815.1 Acanthisitta chloris
TGCTCTGATGATGATGCAAACTCTTTCAGGATTGCTAGTTGACTGGAACTAAAGATAAGACCTGACTGCAATCCCCCAATGTGCTCTTTACAAAACTAGTGTTAATTTTCATCAAAGTACCAGGCTTATTTATTATAGTAGCGAGGTTGAAGGTTTTACTACGAGAACTTTCGACCATTTCTATTAAAGCATTTCTATGGGAACTGGATGCCTGTTTGCTCAAAGTAATTATCAGTTTAAGCGGGAGGGGGTGGGGGGGAAGACAATATGAAGTCAATGAAGATGAGTAATTGAAAAACATTTCTACTTCAATGTGAATTTAGCAAACTCTGTCGTTTTAAACTGCCCATCGTGAGTGGTGGCACAGGGGCTTTAGCTTTCAACACTTTTAGCTCATATACAGCCTCAGAGCTTAATCCTATTTTTGTCCAGAGTGTAGCTTTTATAACAGTATTATTCTGAAATCTTCAAATTAATCGTAGCCCATATTGTAGCTTCCCAGAGCTGCAGTCAGCCTGGGTAACTATATGTGACAGGTGTTATAGGTAATCCTGGCTTAAAAGGCACAACAGGTAGGAATCAAACTTGAACACAGTTGCTTTTTTAAACCTGGGGATGCTTCCCAAAACTGCTGCCCAGCAGTATTTTGTTGGATAAAACAAAATTGCAAGGTGGTCACCTATAAAATGTTATTTGAATACTTTGGAACAGTTCCCCTTTAACCAATTGCTGCTTGACTCTCACTTATTTTGGGGAGAGAAAAGTCAGACTCATTTTCTAGAAACCAAAGAAAAATTGCAAGGGAATATTTCTGCCAGTATGTTTTCCCATGGCATATTTCAAACACTGATAATAAGCAAATGCAGAAATCAAACAAACGAGCCCAAAACAAATTAACAGTTTTGTTCCATGTTTTGTTCCTAAAGGACACTGTTTACTCCACAGGGCTACAAGATGAGACAACAAAAAGTGTAGCACTAAGAAAAGGACTTAACAGAGAAAAATAGTAGTGAAGGACTGGGCAAAACCTGTACTGAAATATTTTGATTGAAATTTGTTCTTTCAAAAACTAAAATTGCTGCTGAAACTGGAGAGGAAGGAAATGAATAAAAAACAAATAGAAAGAAAGAAAGAAAGAAAACAGGCTTTAAAAATAAGAAGTGAAAACCATCAAAATTTTTAAAAAAATTAAATCAAGTCCAGATAGAGATGATAGATTTCAAGTCCTTTTTCACCTAGAGCTCTATGTTCCCAGATGTGCCTGGGAGCCCGAGCCTCAGCACAATTCCCAGCT
Source organism: Acanthisitta chloris (assembly GCF_000695815.1). NCBI lineage: Eukaryota > Metazoa > Chordata > Aves > Passeriformes > Acanthisittidae > Acanthisitta > Acanthisitta chloris. Next base: position 1,999 of record NW_008679006.1, read on the forward strand.
GCAGCAGGAAGAAAGTTAACCTGAGAGTTGGGGACCATATCTCTGGGGAACAAACACCCCTGAAATTCTCTGCCATGTCTCTTTCCGTCTTTTCTGCTCGGCTTGCTGCCGTGGCCCTTGCAGAGCTGTTTTGTCATGCTGAGATCACGTTGCGTGTGCAGGGGCTTTATTTGTGGGGTAAAACCCTCCAGTCTGGGGAAGCTACGACTTGCAGAGTGGCAGAGCAGTGTGTTCTAAATGGGTTGAACTGAAGGAACCTTGCCCAAAAGGAGCAAAAGGGCAAGCAGCAAGTGGAAATCGAGAGACTGCTCCAAGAAGTAGCACCTAAAAGGCACCCAAATTAAAGCAGCTTTGTGGCAGGAGAAATGACTTGGATTACCAGTAATTTTGGCTGCTAGCTCCACTTCTAATCTGTGCACACCTGGAAAATTATTTCCGTAGCAACGGCGGAGGGGAAGGGACACATTTAAAAAAAGAAAACGAGGAAGGAAAAGAAGGAGAAACAGAGTAAGAAGGAGAAGCAGGAGAAAAATAAAAACTCCTGGGAAGTTTTGGCAGTGCCCTGCCGGGCCGATGCTCCGGGAAGGGCTCTGGTGCCACCGCCTCGACTCCCTCCCTGCTCGCAGGACGTGGCCGTGTGCTCGCGGCTCCCAAGTGTGCCCGCACACACGTGTCGGTGTGGCTTTTCCTACGTGCGTGTGCACCCGTAGCTCGCGCGTGGGTCCGTGTGCCCAGGCAGAAGGCGAGGGCGCGATAAAA
>NW_008679006.1:2779-3083 GCF_000695815.1 Acanthisitta chloris
TTCCAACCTTTATTGCATGATGATGCATCTAATTTTTAATTTGTAAATACAAGGCTGAATTCCCTCTAGCACCACTTGCTTTCATAAAGCTTCTGAGCAGTTTGCTGTCTTGAATAAATTTGGCTTTGGAGGGGGGTCAGGGGGAGTTGAACCACCGCATTCTTGCTGGGTTTGTGAAGATTCACATGGTAACCGGTGGGGAGCATTGTTCGGGTTATCTGAATAAGCACCAGCCATGTGAGTTTTAACATGATCGCCCAGGGCAATGGAGAGCGCGGGGGGTGGGGGAGAAAGCCAAAAGGAC
>NW_008679007.1:0-2837 GCF_000695815.1 Acanthisitta chloris
TGTCCTGGGACAGGTCTGTGTGTCCTTAGGACAGGACTGTGTATCCATGGGACAGGTCTGTGTGTCCTGGGACAGGTCTGTGTGCCCTGGTACAGGTCTGAGTGTCCTAGGACAGTTCTGTGTGTCCTGGGAGAGGTCTGTGTGCCCTGGAACAGGTCTGTGTGTCCTGGGACAGGTCTGTGTGTCCTTAGGACCCAGTGGAGCAGCACCAGGGAGGGAGATGCTCAGTGGGGATGGGATCTACTCTTGTTCTGAAACAGCAAATTTAGTAGTAGAGAGAGGAGATGTGAGGCCAAGGGCAGTGACCTCTTGAAACCTGCTGTAAAGCACAGCTAGCTCTGTGTGTGTCTGTGTCTGTGTGTGGAGAACAAGGTCTGTTCTGCAAAACTATTACTTGTATTATTTCCTCCTGGGGAGGTTTACAACTCCCAGCAGGTTTTCAGTCATCTGAAGTACTGGCATGGGTACAGAGGGGTTTTATTTGGTTTGCCCTACCCTAAATTGCTTGTTCTGATGTATAATAAGGCTGTAAAATGATTAGTGGCAATAATGCTATTGTGGAAGGTCCTGGAATCCTGCCTTGAGCTTGGATGGCTCTGTCCTGGCTGATAGGAACATCCTCAGCTCTGCAGTAGAGAAGAATCTGCTGTGCAACAGCTCCAAGTTCTCAGTATCATTAGGGACAAAAGAGAAGCATCTCTCTTTTTTGTACTCTTTCCAACACAGAGCTTCCTAAACTGTGGTTTGTAGGTCAGGGATGGTTCCTGGAGAACCAGCTGTTCCCATAAGATCAGCTCCTCCTCCTTATTTTCAGCAACAATTTTCCATCCATAGAGCTGTATTTATCTGAGACACCTTCTGGACATCCCTGCAGAAGCCTCTGCTCCATGTGTAGCACTGTCATCTGAGAGCCAGAGGAGCTGGGCCTGAAGGGCTGGGAAAGGAGAAGAGGAGCAGTAATGTTCCTAGGGATACCACAGGGAATTCCCACTGGGAATGTGCACTGTGCTTAGGAGAAATGCTAAACCCTCACTATAATCCTGGTCAAAGGTCAATCTCTTAATCTTTTAGACAATGGAACTGACTAATCATCTGAGTAAAATTTAAAGCCACTGGACCTCTGGCAAGATTTGAAAGTGGGAATCCTTTGGAAGGGTTTGGTTTGTTTTGGTTGTTCTCTGTTGTCCAGGAAAAGTTTCCGCTTCTCGTTTTCTTAGTTCATCATTTCTTCCCTTAGAACTAGGAGTGAAAAGAGCTGTGTCAGAAAGCTGTTCTGGTATTAATTACAAGAGCAACAGCTGGAAAACTGCTTGGGAGATAAAAATCATGCAAGACATTTTGATGCTGTGGATCTTTGAGGTCTGATTTTTAGGGCAGTTTTGCATAACAAATAGGAGTCTGGAACCTTAGGCTACTGACTTGTATGTGGTAGAGTCTCCTTCCACATTGAATTGTAATTTTTTTTCTTTTTTTTCCCCCTGGGCTCTTTTTTCCTCCCCTTAGCTGGTGAGGACGTGGAGGAGCAGTGGACACTCTGTGCCAGACACTCTGCTCTGGGCTGGCTGATGCTCTCAGTAAATTATGGTCCTATTCAGCACTGGCTATGGGGAGAAACAGAGCTGAAATTCAGGCCTGCTCTGGAAGTTTCCTGAAGTTGGAGCCGTTTTTAGAAGATTTATGAGAGTCCTAGTTTCAGAAGGAGAATGTGCTGCAAATATCTTCAGGGAATGGCCAAGAGCTTGTCGCAAATCTCTCTGCAGAGTGAGTGCTCCTTTGACCTGGGCAGTGGAAAAAAACCTGCAGACAACTTTAGGGGATTCATTAACCATTTTGCTCTTGTAGACTGGGTGATGCATTTCTTCCAGGGCTGAATCTGCTTCACTCCAAGTCAACCTCCAGTTGCAGCAATCCAGGTTAAAATAAGACCAGGAGGGAGAGAGGAAGATGAACCCACAGAAGTTTGTAGATGTTCAGCCTTGAGAACTGAGGCCTTGGTTGGCCTCAGCACAGAATTCAGTCTTTTATGTGGGGTGAAACCCTTAATCCAAATAAAGAGATGAGTGTGCTTAGGCATGGAGAGCAGAGCATGGAGTGAGCAGCAGCACAGGGAGCAGAGATGCCCAAGCAGTCTGAGAGTGGAGAGCAGAGATGACGAGTGTGATTAGTGAGGGAGATTCTATCACTTCATAGTTAGTGTTTCTGATAGCTCAGGTACAAGTATCACAGAGCCTGTTGTCATTGATAATAGATGGTGCAAGTTGAAATGGATTTAGATAGTGCTTTATTCAGGCTGCTCTGTAGTAATGATCCTGCTTTATCTTATTCCAGCCTGGCTAATGCATCCTAGGCTAAACAAACCCCAGTTCTTCATGAGCCACATCCCCCTGGGATAATTTGTGGGTATTTTTTGACTGCTAGGAGCCAGAAATACACTGGCAGCACATGGCAAACACCAGAAGGTCGTTGTCGACACCTGCTTTGCTCATTCCAGGAGGAAACTGGAAATACAATCGTAGATGGTGAAGAGTGAGTTCTCCATTCCTTGCTCCTGTTCCCCATCCTTTTCCTACCTGCACAGTTTGCTGAAAGAGCAGATGGAAAGTCTTGAATGGGATTTGTAGGCGTTCACAGAGCAGAACTGAGTCACTCTGAAGCCCTGAGGAGTCATGTTGTTCTGTTTGTTTTCCTCATTTTCATTCAAACAAAACCAACGGGGAAATTGCCATTTGTTTCTCTCTGTCCATCTCCAAACTGGATGGATCTCAAAGTGTGTTTTGCAGAGGTGGATCTGGAGCTCTGCTCTAGGGCAGAGGAGAAGAAAAGTCATCTTTATAATG
>NW_008679007.1:2882-19972 GCF_000695815.1 Acanthisitta chloris
CACAGGCACCTGATGGAAGTGGTTTAATGGCTATAAAAAGTCCTTCAGGTGGTGTGAGATCTCCCAGTGGAAAGAGCTGGATGATTTAAACTGCATCATGTCCTTGTGGAGATGTGTAATTAGAGCCATCCGAATATCCTTGTGGCCTTGGCTCTAGGCTTCTCAAGCATCATCACTGACAGGGTTTAATTTTGTGTCATTCTTTTCTTGCCAAACTAAAGAGCTTCCCAGGGTTTTGGAAGGAGACTAGGAAATTGCTTGAGTTGAGTCTTTCTAAGGTGTCTTGGTGAATTTACTACATCTTCCCTTAGATACCTGGAACCTTTTTCTTTCCTCCACCGCTAAGGCCCTTTTTGCAGTTCCTGTCAGCATTCCCAGCTGAAGTGAATAATTTACCCTTTTAAACTGACAGCAGCTGTCATTATGAAAATTGCAGGGCCAAGTTTGACAGGATTCACACAATGGGGGAACTTAAACTTTTAACAGGCTCTGAGAAAGCCCAGACTTTTCAGCACATCTTGTCAGTCGGTACATGAGCTCATCTCTTCCTTGTGAAAAGTTGGCAGATTAGAAGATTATATCTGACAGATCTGAAACAGCACTGATGACATCCTCCAACAATAATCTCTCTGTGAGGGGCTGGGCAGGAAGAGGGAGAAAAAGGCCTAATGAAAAAATTGACGCTAAGATCTGGGCAAGCCCTTAACAAATCGAAGGATGCTCAGTATTGGTGACTCTCTGGTTAGAATTCATTCCTCTTCTCTGGGCTGAATGATCACCATTGGTAATTAGCCAGGGATTTATAGCTCTCTCAGTCCCACCAGCCCATGGTGCTCCAAGGCCTGTCCAACCCAACCTGGAACATTCCCAGTTCACAGGAGAGTGGCTCCAGCCCTTGGAGCATCTCATGGCTTCCCTTGGCCTTGTCCAGCCTTCCTCTTCCATTCACCCCAGTGGGATGGAGCCTTGGTATGGTCAGGCTGTCCCTTCTTCCTCATGGGAAACAGGTAACTATGGAGATGGTTGGGAAAATCATCAGCATAAGTGGGTTCATTAGAGCCTGATGCAGAGCACACAGACCTTGGGCAGCTTCAGGAACCTCTTTCCTTCCCTTAATTATTGAAGCCACATTGCTTTCATCTAGAGCTGCTAAAGTGAAAGTGGCAGTTTGGGTTTTACACCACACACTTGAAATAAAAATATTAAAAATATCCCCATTCTGGTTTTAGAGCCTTCGCTCCCGCGTGCGAATGAGCACACATGTTTCAGGGAACAGTTTCCTGTCAGAATGTACAATTACATTAAAATTTAAAGCATTGCATGGAAACATTTCGACGCTGCCTTAACAACTTTATAACTCAGGGTGTCTTGTTCGAGGCTTTGCTGGTTCATTCTGAGAACACCCAAAAGTTTGGTTTGGTTGGGATGGGATAATTTGGCTTCAGTCAGTATTTACATGCTATGAAAACATTAGTCTGATTAGGTGAGGGTTTGGCTTGGAAAGTTTACTCCATAAAACATATTTGGTTTATGTTCAGTTGAAATGGATGACAAAACACCTAATTCCAGTCCCTGGGAGTATTCCAGGTCAGGTTGGATGGGACTTGGAGCATCCTGAGCTGGTGGAAGGTGTCTCTGCCCAGGGCAAAGAGGTTGGAACTGGTTGGACTTTCCTTCCAACCCAAACCATTCTACATTTCCATGATGTTCTGTGTTTCTCATCCTCCAAAATGTTATTATCTCAATTTTATTCTTTTTTAAAGGGAGCATTTATATTCAGTGCAGAATGGTTACAAAGTGCAAAACTCATCAATTATTCAGGTTATTTATGCAGATTTTAAAGCCAGAGACATTAAGTGGCTTCCTTTCCTTTAAGAGAAATTAAAAAGATGAGTGGAACACTTTGCTGACAGAGGTTGGGGTTGTTGTTGGGGTTTGTGGGGTGTCTTTTCCAACCCCATTTTGAGATGTCAGTAACAAAGTGACTTGTAGAATCAGACAAAGCTGTAAGAGGTCTGAAACCCAGAGGATTTGGGTGGTCTGTACCTCCTGCCTGGGCCACAGTTCTGACTTGCTGTTTTGCAGGAGAGAAGGACATGATTTATATTGAGCCATCCAGTGTGGACACCTGCTGGAATACCAAGTCCTTCAGGAGACACAGTTTTGCTCAGGGTTTACTTTGATTCAGGCTGCAGGAGATGTTCATTATCCAACCATTGGCCTTGAAGTGATTAAGATCATGTTCTGCATTGTACAAGTGTTGTAGCAACTGGAATTGCTCTGTCCTGGATAATTGTGTTTGTTTCCCTATGTTAAATTTACAAGCCCTTTTATGCCTTCTCCACATCTGCTCCCAGATTTTCCATGCTAATTTGCAAAATAAGCCTGATTGCTCTTTGAAGACTCTTTTTAACATCTTTTCTGCAGAGAAGTCTCCAGTGGCATTTGGGCAGTGCTTGGAGCTGACACTTCATTGTGCTGCTCACCAATATCCACGTGGTTTGTGTCTTCTGCAGTTTGATCATTAGCCTGAAAAAATCTCTTTACCAGGACATAGATTGGTGTTGGTGTTTTACCAGAAGGTGCCTGGACCATCCTGTATCTGCTGCTGCAATACACGTGGATATTTGCTAAATGCTGCAAAATTGCTCACAATTACTTGTAGCTAACCCCTCAAATATCTGTGGGATTATTTCTGTGGGTTAAGTCAGGAGTTGGTTGCTGTACCCATTCCATTCCAGTCTCCCTGCCCATCCCCAGCTCCAGAGAAAAAGTGTTCTCTTCAGCATGCAGCCAGTGTGCTGTGCATTATGACATCCCCTCGGCCCTGGGAGTGATGAATGGCTCTACTTAGGCTGTATTGTATTTGGTTTAATTTCAGTGGACACACATGGTTCACTCTGCTCCGTGCTGCAGGGACAGGAGGGATGGAGAGCTGCTCTTGGGCAAGGTGGAAATTGCCTCGGAGTGTTTATGGGAGTGTTGGGCTGAGGAAGCCTGGGGGGAGAGGGGAGGAAATCAGGAGCATGACTGGGGTGAAAATAAAACGAGGAATAGAGTTTCACATAACTCACAGGGGTGATGTGAGGCCAGAAAGGAGCTCAGAGAGCAGCAGTGACCCCCCATGACCAGCCCTGGGGCTGGAGTCTTTTAGCTCAGCCTCTGGAGGTGTTTCACCCCATCCCTGGAAGTGTCCAAGGACAGGTTGGACAGGGCATGGAGAGAAAAGTTTCCCTGCCCATGGCAGATGGAATGAGATGAGCTTTAAGGTCCTTCCAACCCAAGTCACTCTGTGATTCCATGACTCCAGTTGCAGCAGGGTTGGGTGTTGTGTTGGCTGGGGGTAACAACACTGTCCTTTCCTGGAAGTCAGGTTTGTGCAGATAAGGCAGAAGGAATTAAATTAGATTCATTGCATTCATTAGAATATTTAGGGATTTCTTCTCGGCGTATGTCGTGGGTTTTTTGGTGGTTGTTCTTTGATCAGGGTTGATGAGCCACAACTATTATTTCCCTTTCTTCTGTCCCTCCCCTCTCCTGCCAAACCTCCAGTTTGGTTCGTTTTCCTCCCCTTGTTTCATAGACTGACTCCAGATAGTCACATTTTTGCTTCTGCTTGGCTGACAGGGTAAGCCCAACTGTGTAGCAGTTTACACGTGTAAAGCTAATGCCGTGACAAGAAATCAATCTTGGTAATAAAATTAGCTGAGTTTCACTTACTCTTTTGCACAAGTGACGAGCGAATCATCCCCACCGAGGCAGTTTTATGGCCTAATTTTTTAATGGAGTGTAAACCAGTATTAATGGTGTGAGGAGGGGGAAGGACATCCAGCTTAAATCCCCTAAACCTCGGACGGTTTTCTGTGCTTCTTCCACACAGAGATTAGGAAACGCTGACAAATTGAAAGAAATTCTGTGCTGCACTTGTCAGTCAGCTCAAAGACCAATTGCTGGTGCTTTCCTTGCCTCCTTCAGTAATAGCAGAGTTACCTGTCTGCAGGTCTGAGCTGCTGGCTCAGCACTCCTGGAAGGACCTTCATGCAGTGATGTGACATTTTGGGGCTCATCATTCCTCCTGGGGGATTTTTGGTTGGTTCTTAATACCATGTGCCTTGTTTGCATACCAACACTTGATGACTCTGACAGTGTTAAGGGCTTGAGGGTTTCACCACCCTCAGGGTGCTGAGGCTCTGGTACCCACCCTGAGGCTCTCTGTCCACAGCAGCTGTGGCTGCTCCATCCCTGGGAGTGTTCCAGGCCAGGCTGGATGGGCTTGGAGCATCCTGGGCTGGTGGAAGGTGTCCCTGCCCATGGCAGGGGGTGGAATGAGATGAGCTTGAAGGTTCTTCCAACCCAAACCATTCTGTGAGTCCATGATTCTAATCCCAGCAGGGTTGGATGTTGGGTTGGCTATGGGCAAGGACACTGTCCTGTCCTGCAAGTCAGACTCATGTAGATAAGGCAGAAGGAATTGTGATGCTTGTTAGATGAGGAGCTTAGAAGACTTGCAAAAAAAAAAGAATATTAGTGGGTTCCTTTCCCTTGATGATCTTGGCAACCCTCCCTCCACCTGAAGGGCTATAAAGTTGGCTGCGTCGCTCCCTCCTGGTGTGATTTATGGGATCCAGGGAGCTGTGTGATGGCCTCACTTACTCCTGACTCATCTGCTGACATTGAGAAATCCTTTCGTGCACTTAAAACATCACTGATAACTCTTCCCTACTTCATAAAGTAATCCTGAGGCTTAGCTCAGCTCTGGCTGGACAGAGCTGCTGGAGAGGTTTTGTGTGCAGAAAAAGGTAGGAAAATAAGATGTTCTTGTGAGTTTTGCATCATTTCTGATCTCTAATGGGCAAAGCTTTCTGCAGTGCTTTGCAAATGTGTGGTCAGTGTGTGCTTTTGGTCCCTGTTTGCCAAATCCTGGGGTTAATTTCTCCTGTATGTGCTGTGCAGTTTCTCCTCGTTTCCAAGCACTGTGTGGGGAGTGATGGGTGAGCAGCAAAATTCTTCTTGTTCTGCCTTTCACCTTCTTGAAGATTTCACGTGTGTGTGGTTTGTGTTTGTTTTCTCTCTGAGTACACATGGCTCCAGGTTTGTTTAGGCTAACTCTCCCTTCTGCAGAGAAAAAAAAAACCCAAACAAACTCCAGCCCAAAATAGCCTCTGACCCATTTTTCTTATTAAAAAGGCATTTAATTTCAGGGGCTCTGTTTCATCTCATGTTTGCACACTGTTTCTGCCTCTTCAGTGTCTTGCATTAGACCTTCTGCTCTCTGGGCTTCCTTTTCCTGGTGAACTTGATGCACACAAGGGAATAGCATGGAAGAAAAAAAAGTCCTGATTTTCTTCTTTGCTAGAGTTTAGCTCCCAGGGCAGAGTTTCCTCCTGAGCCAGGCTTAGAGTGTGTGTGTGTGTTCTGGGGCCAATTAAGCCTTTTCCATCTAATGTGGGTATTTTTGTTCATTTTTGAAGTGTCCTGATTGCACAGAAAGCTGAAGTTACAAATCACTGCTCTGAGGAAACAGAAGGAGGAATTGAAGGACTTCTTGACGACTCTTTGTAGGGTTTGCTCTGAGGGAAATTTGATAAGTTCCCATCCTTCCACAGAAGGGGTAAAGAACTGAGTGCCTAGGGGATGTCTGTTTTAAATACACTACATTTTGCCTTTGGCTATGCTGGGAGTTGATGTTGGTTGTCGACCAAGAGAAGATTTTAATAGTTAAATGCTGCCTTTGTCTTTGGGGACAGAAATGAACTCCTTAAACCAAGAGGGTAATTCATTTTCCTGACAAGCTTTCAAAATGCTCGACTGAGATTTTAGCCCTCATCCATATGACCTGACAGTTTGCATTTGCCTTCTCCCCCCTCCTCAGTGCCTTGCTGAGTGGGATTGTCAAGGTGCACCAATCCCTGGGGCACCAGAAAATGAGACTGTGCTGTAATGTGGCCTGGGCTGGTGGGAAGTGTCCCTGCCCAGGGCATGGAGTGGAATCAGATGAGCTTTAAGGTCCTTCCAACCAAACCATTCCATGATTCCAAGTGTGTGGTGACTGAGCCATAGATTTGATGTTCTTCACAATTTGATTTTCTTCACAGCTGTTAGTGAGCAGGTCTGTTCTGAGGAGGGTGTGATGGGCTGGCACGAGGCAAATGAGGTTGAAATTAATTCCCACCAAGTGTTGTTGTTCATATATTTTCCACCTGTGCACACTGGCACAAAGGGCACTGAGGATCATGCTTGGAATGGCTTTTTGTGTTTTGCCAGGTGAGTTTTAATGGCCTTTTAGCACAGTAAATGTCAGTAACATAGATCAAAACCATTATTATAGTCAAGTAAATATAGAAGAGAAATGTGTGACTTCTCCCCTTCGGTTCCACTGGCTAATACCTCAGATTTATCTGTGCCTTTATTGTCAGTTTTCATTACCTTTCCACCCTCCCTCGTGCACTGCTCAGTAATACTGAAGTCATCATAACAGAATGACTCAGGCTAATTTAGTATTAATATTACCATTTTACTGCCTGGGACATTTTACATATGTAGACCACAATCCTTGCTTTTCTTTATTCCTCTCCTGTCTGTTTTCATTCTGGGCTTGGGGCTGTTGAATCTCTTGGATTTTTAACAGAATAAATTGTATATGACAGTCCATGTGTAATGTAGGAAGGAGCTCCATTTTCAAGGACTCAAGAACTTGGAATCCCAGAAGGTTTGGGTTGGGAGAAACCTTAAACTCATCCCATCCCACCCCCTGCCAAAAGGGACACCTTAGCCCAGGGTGCTCCAAGCCTTGTCCAGTGAGTTTAACTTATTACTAAACTAACATGAAATATGATTATTTTGGAATAATAGTTGTCTTGATGCTCCTGGAGCACACTGCTAAGAATGTGTGGGAGTGGGCAGAGTGACTCAGTCCCTTGCTGGGAGGGAGAGTCTACTGGGGGGTCATGTGCTGCCTTAGTAATGTGTGAGTCGTCACGGTGGAGCTGATTCCCCAGTGAGTTTAACTTATTACTAAACTAACATGAAATATGATTATTTTGGAATAATAGTTGTCTTGATGCTCCTGGAGCACACTGCTAAGAATGTGTGGGAGTGGGCAGAGTGACTCAGTCCCTTGCTGGGAGGGAGAGTCTACTGGGGGGTCATGTGCTGCCTTAGTAATGTGTGAGTCGTCACGGTGGAGCTGATTCCCATCATATTCTCTAATTAAACTTATCACCATGTGACTATCAGAAACTGATGGTTGGAGGATGGTGAGCACTGTGACTGTTGAGCTTTGGTACTCTGGAGTTTGGTACTCTGCTCTTGCTGCTGTGGATGATGCTGAGCTCTGGAGTTTGGCTGCTCTTGCTGCTGTGGATGATGCTGATACCAGTAACCATGGAGTCCCTGAATGGTTTGGGTTGGAAGGACCGTGGGGAGGGTTAGGTTGGATATTAGGAAGAGATTTTTTCCAGAGAGAGTGCTCAGACATTGGAATGTGCTGCCCAGGGAGGTGGTGGATTCACCATCCCTGGAGGTTTTCAAGCTGAGACTGGATGTGGCACTTGGTGCCATGGACTAGTGACCACGGTAGGGTTGGACTTGATGAGCTTGGAACATCAGTGAGTGAGATGAAGTGTAGAGCATTATTTTCTTGTCCTGGTGATGAATTCATCAGATGGTGTATGTGTTTGTCTGTGAATTCCAGGTACCTCCTGCCTGTGTCACAGTTCTGGCACTTGCCATTTTGCAGAGGAGAAGGACATGATTTATTTTGAGCCATGCAGTGTGGATACCTGCTGGAATACCAAGTCCTTCAGGAGACACCCAGTTTTGTTCACAGTTTACTCTGCTGCAGACTGAAGATGAATCAGTGTAACCTGCTTAGCTTTACATGGATTTGTGAATATCAGGCTGTTCTGTATATGAAACTGAAATATGTGCTGGTGCTTTAGTTCCTCTGTTATGTGTTCCCAGAAATATTAAAAACCTTTTGTCTACAAGGGCTGAAATCAGTTCAGAGCTCTTTTGCTGAAAGTAGCAGGTGTTTTCTTGGGTTTTTTTTTTTCTGTTAGAAGTAAATTAAATTTCAAACAGCAGAATTGCCCTGGGAGGGAGATTCCACCTTTGTGGGCAGCTCTCCTGCTGCCTGGGGTGTACTTTCATATATCCTCTGGCCTGTTTTTTACCTCCTGACTCATGTCTTGTGTCTTGAATATAGCTGCTCTGGGTCAAGGAATCAGCTCTGTGCTCTGTCCATAGAATATCCACAGGTCCTGGTGTGCTCAGGGAGGCTCAGACACCACGAAAAGGTAACGAGTGCTGAAGAAGCAGTGCAGGTGGTGTAAGTGCTGAGCTGGACTCAGGTGAAATGACTGATGGAAACCAATCTGACCAGCTTCTACCTGCAGAAAGGCTTCACTCTAACAAGGTGATTATTCAAAGTGGCCTGTTACACAGCGAGGCCAAACAGCAATCAGGTTATTCATCAGATAAATGTTGTCTGCAGCCATAAATCTCTGTAAGATTAAACCACTGAAGCTCCTCATACAAGACAGACCTGAAATTCTGCCCAACACCCATGGATGGAGCTTGATGGAAAGGTCAGTTGTCAGGCTGGTGGATGGTCCCTAAGTGAGCAGTTGTTTTATCACTTGGGTTTTCTGTGTACTCATGATTTACGTGGCTGGATTTGCTGTGTACTCGTGGCTGACACGGTGAGAGGAAGGGTTGTGGAGAGAGGCAGCTGCTGAGCTGAGGGAGAAGCAACAGGGAAAAGGCAGTGAGAGAATTGGGTAGGAAAGAAGACACAGAGGATGGTGCAAAGTGAAAGAAGTTGTGTCAGCTCTGCTGAGCTCTGAGCTCTACTCGATTCCGTTCCGTTCCATCAGCTCATTCCTTTGTGATTAGGGAGCCAAAGGAAAATTGGAGTGAGACTGAGAGCAGCTGCTGAGCTGAGGGAGAAGCAACAGGGAAAAGGCAGTGAGAGAATTGGGTAGGAAAGAAGACACAGAGGATGGTGCAAAGTGAAAGAAGTTGTGTCAGCTCTGCTGAGCTCTGAGCTCTACTCGATTCCGTTCCGTTCCATCAGCTCATTCCTTTGTGATTAGGGAGCCAAAGGAAAATTGGAGTGAGACTGAGACTTCTGTCCTGTCCTGTCACTCTGCTCAGAGCCTCCTTCCCCTCACCCTTTCCATCAGTGCCAGCTCTGGAGCTTTACCCCCAGCCCTGAGCAGCAGGAGCCTCTGACTCTGCTCGTGGCTCTGCTGGGGCCTCCAGCACAGCAGATTTGGAAGGCAGCACTGCCAAAACCAGAGTGTTGCTTCCATCCCCTTGGAAAGGAATCTCTTGGTTCTGCATGCAAAGACACACCTAGACCCTGGTGTGCAAATCATTCCCAACCTCTTGCCTCAAGTGTGCATTTAGCAAATCAAGCTGGTTTTGAGCCCTGCTGTTCTCACTCTTTCTATTCCCCAGCCAGCCCTAATGTTTTCCTCAGTACACAGCAGCAGCAGCAGCACCTTCCCTCCCCACATCTCCAGCTCTTCTTGAGAAGTGTCCTCCAAAAATGTTCCCACTTCAGCAGGTTGTCACTATTCCCCCGTGGCAGGTTCCCTCTGCACAGCTTTTAATGTAAAGAATCGGGTGATTAAATATTTGACAAGTGTATTCAGCACTGAAATACTAATAAATTGCTTTGTCTCTGGGGGCAGAGGGTTATTTTTTTGTCACTTTAACAGCAGAATGATGATGCCTTTGAAAGGTTCCAGCTTTGCTGCATGTAAAAGCAAGTTCTCCTTTCTCTGCAGTGAGATTTTAGCATCATTTGCCACCACTTGTCCTATTCTCCCCTAAAAAATGCCCTGGTCAGTTCAAAATTCAGTGTCTGTGTGTGAGCCTCGTGCTTTGAAAGCTCATTTATCATCGAGCCAAGGTGTATTCCTTGTTTTGAAGTGAGCAAGAAACATCCCAGACAGGAATTTGCCCCTGGTGGTTAATTCTTGTTTCACAAACTGAGGAACATTGACAGTAGCAGAAAATCTTTGGATGATTTAGGAACTTGGTCCCTCCTGCAAGTCCCTCCACCATGTGTATTTTACCTTGGCTAATCGGTTTGGTATGGGGAGGCAATATTTAAACTAGCAGAAAATCATTAGATGATTTACCAAACAATTGAAACCCCACGATGAGGCTTTGAGGCTTCTTTTGGAGTAGAAAATGATTTAATTATTCTTCACCCTTCCAAACATTCGTCTGGTTAAGAAGGAAAATGATCGTGTCAGGCAGAAAATTGTGTTCGTGTTAACGTTTGCTGCAAAGGAACAAATGGCAAAATGTTGGTTGGTTTCTTGGCTGGGCTGAAATACTTCCTGGGGCCTTCTGAGTGCACAGGAGTTTTTCTAAGCTAATAAGGAAATTTTCTAAGCCTTTTTGTGCTTTATATTTTAATCTAAGGAAACCTGAAGCTCTGTCTAGTGGAATTGTTCTCTTTCCTCCCTCAGCCTTAGGATTCTTATCAATTCTGAGTCAAAGAAGTTGTGCCTTTGTGCCTTGTCTCTCTGTGCAGGTGACACTGTGCTGTCCTCTGCTTTCTAGTTTGTGTCCATTCCACACAGCACAGAAACCAGAGAGAGCAGTAATAAACCTCCAGCTCCCTAAAACCTGAACACTAGGTGGCTATGAATGAAGGATTAAAGGTGTTGTGAGTTTCTTTAGGATAATTTGCTGCAATTCAATGCCAGCTGATCAGGCCACTCACAGAAATGAGGCTGCAGCAGGTTGGACACTGATTTCTGTTCTTCCCTAAACCTGTGGGACATCATTTGCTGCCATGCCATGGGATAGAGAGCAGGCAGGAATGTGCAGCATTCCCCAAGGACAGAATTAGTCCAGCAGTGGGAAAAATAAACAATTAGAAGCCTTTACACACTGTCATAGTTCCATTTTCTCTCTTGCATAAGCTGCTGGTGTGGAATTGTTTCCTCAGGAGCTCAGAGTTCAGGCTTGGGACACTGGCAGATAATCAGCTGTCTCTCATAGATGCATTTCCTTAAAGCCAGAAGGAACCTTTAGATAATCCAGTTTGGTCTAACTGAAATATTTCACTTGTTAACCCTAGATGGAGCCCAGAGATCTTTTTCAAGCCAGTTCTGACTTCTCACACCTGAGGATCCAGTCAGCTATTCCCTGTTTCTTCCACAGGAGAGAAAACCACAGGCTGAAGGGACACACACCCCCCAAAAAAACCAAAAAAGACTATACTAGGGGTGAATATGTTTGTGCAGCAGTACAGTCCTCTAAAGACAGGTTTTCAGGCTCAATGTCCCTCCTGAGCTGAGGCCCCAGAGCTGAGCACATCAGCTCAGGTTCTTCAGGAACCTTTGAAATGCTTCTCTGTGAGCACCCAGCACATCCCCCAGGGAATCTCTTTAGCTTAGCAGATCCTAGGGACACCCTGGGAAGATCATTTTGCTGCTATTTTGCAGTTAGTTAACACATAGGAAAATGGAGAGTCCTCGTGTAGCCAAGTACTGAGATGAGTGATATGAGCAACTACACATTGGGTTGCTGTGGTTTTAGTTCAGATTTTCATTGGAATGTGCATAGACACATGTTTTATATATATGTATGTGTGTGTATATATATATATATATGTAGAAGATGAAGTACTGAGCAATATTTTATGTGCATTCCAAGTCAGGAGTTTCACAGTAAGTAGGAAGATGCTTAATTAGGTGCAAACCTCATAAATCAGTGAGCCCAGCCCTGTTTCCAAGCATTAAGCCTATGCTCAATCACAAACCCAGAGACTCCTGATGCTGGGAAATCTAAATCCATGACTGCTCTGCAGAGACAATATCCCCTCAGCAGATTTGGTTCGAACTGGGAATGCATGAAAAGCTTTTATATAATGAGCAGGAGGTTAGCACAAAGCTTTTCTCTGTGTTCTTTACTGTTTTCTTTGGCATCCAGGTTCCAGAATTTGTGTTTGCAGGGGCAAATCAGAGTTTTGCTGAGGTCTCTGCCATAAAATCCCAACTGCTGCTCCCCCTCGATGGGGCTCGTTTGTGAGTCACTGCAGTGATCAATGTGAGGAGTTGCTGATTGCTAAGATGTTTTCTGTAATAAAGATTTCATTAGAACAGATGATTGTATTTAATCTGACAAATTGGTGCCATTTCCCACCGTCCTTTCCTACAGCTAATTTCTGATGATCCCCAAACCCCAGAAATCCTGTGTTGGTTCCACTTCAGGGACACCTCTGGCTCAACCTGCTGGAGGCAGTGGGAGAAGGATGAGTCAACAGGAACGAGCAGCTGCTGTGATGCTCTTATTTCAGACCCAGGTAGAGAGTTTACAGCAGATGGATGTAAAAATAGCTGCAGGAGTTGATTTCCTTCATCCCTTAAAAGCAAAAAAAATGAGGAGTCATTCCCATCCTGGGGCTGAAGAGGATGGGATGTGCATAGTGCTGTGTGGGACCAGGTTCTCCCACTATTAACTCAGCTCTGAGAGCTTGAACTGGACCTAGAGAGAGATTTTTAAGTGCCTTTAAGTAACAAGATCTCAACTAGAATGGGAAAAAAGTTCCCACCCTATTCTAATCACTGTAACATCTGTTTGCCAGTAGTTGTCAGAATTATGCTGTTAACATCCCTTCCTTGGGACTCTCTGGTTATTTACAAATTTGCAAAGCTTTAAAACAAGAGAAACATCTTCGTTTGAAGTGTTGCTGACAAGTGTAATTAATCCTCTATCCAGGCTTGTTTGTGCTGCCTGCAAATCGTTCCCAGTATTTAGAATTTAATTGATATTATTAGAAACTAATAGCAATGAGTGTTTTGTGTCATTTTTGAGTAGTTCAGGGATGTCTTTCCCCCGTTTTCTTGCCCTATTGGTTTTTAGCTCAGTAGCTAAAGCTGATAAAGCTAAAACAAGCTAAAATATTCCTCGTGAGTGGCACAAAGTTTGACACACACAGGTACTTTTTCCATGTGATTCCCAAAGTATTCAGGGCAAAGTGTTTTGTTTTCACAGCTGGGACTGGTCCATTCCAAGCCCCAAGTTCTCTGAGTCTCTGATTCTGTGAGTTGGTGATGGAATAATTCAGTGCTGGTTATAGCAACACTGCAGATGCACATGACAGATCTGTGTTTGCCACTCATCTGATTAATCCCACAAATACAGTTCAGGGAGTTTTCTGGGGGATTTTTTGGAGGAAAGCATATGGATTTTGCTCCTCACTCCCATCTGGCTGCATCTCCTGTGTTTTAAAGGAAGAGTCCCATAGTGAGTTAATGAATTTGGGTTAGCTTGGCTGTTTTCTCAGCATTTCTTCACTCCACCAGGTTTTGCTTCTTTAGGCTGTAAACAAACTCTCCTCCTTGCTGACCTCACGCAGACAAATCTACAGGTGTGTTCACATGGCTGTGCAGAATCCATCACAGTCGAGTTATTTGAGGAACTCCTATGGTGTTAGGAGTTAAATTGCATTAGCAGCATCCAGCTCTGCATGTCCAGCTGAGTGCTGAGCTCTGCCCCACAGCCACTGCTGGCCTCATTTTCTGAACCAGTAACTCCCCATTTCCTGGAGTAGCATGTGGGATCCTGCCTGAAATTTCCTGTCCTTTAATGCTCAGGCCTGTGGAGAAACATCCCATCATTGTGGTGTGCTAAGTGGAAGGGACATAATGAGAGTCCACAGAGGGTTTGTGCTGTCAGGACAAAGTTCTGACGATGCCGTCGTGGGTTCTGTCACTCCTGCAGGAACAAACTCAACTGGACAGGTACAACAGGCTTGGAGAAAGGAAATTCCATAGAATCATAGAACCCTACAATGGTTTGGCTTGGAAAGACCTTGAAGCTCATCCAGTTCCACCCCAGAAGCAGTGACAACTCCCACTAGAGCCAGTTGCTCCTGGTTGGAACTGGGTGGTCTTTAAGATCCCTTCCAACCCAACCCATTCCACGGCTCTGTGAGTGCCAGGTGTGATTTTATGGGTGTGATTCAGGGCTGGGGCAGCAGTTCTGTGCTGCTGCTCTGCCCTTTGAGCTCTGTGTGTTCAGCCTGGATATGTCCTTTTCAAAGTTATTGGCTTGTTTGTTTTGTTTCCTTGTCAGAAGGATCACAGATAGTGCATCTGTTTGAGTTATAACAGTGACGGTCAGGACTGATAACAGACTATTTTAAGCTACTCTTAACAACAGCCTGGGAAGCTGCAAGGTTGTGTGAAAGATAGCAGCAGAGGTTTATGGAACTGTGCAGTGAATTATTAACTGAGGCTTCTGGCCCAACATGACAAATAAAATTCTATTGCAAAAAGATACTCAGTTGTGTCAGGCATTGATTTTGGAAGATGTGTAACAAATGGTTTCTGGATAAGCACACTATCTTTCTTAATTTGTCTGTCTGATCAGGGGAGTTGGATGGAGAGAGAGACACCAAGGAAAATTAACATTTTCTTGCAGTCATTGGCTGTGATTTCTTAATAAGAGACTTGGAAGCTCCTGCTGATTTAATGTATGAAATAGCTGTCTGATAAAATCACTGATGGGTCACGAATCAACTCCAGATGTGGCAAAACAGATACTCATCTCAGCACTGGTGGGTTTTGGTTCTTTTGGTTCAGGGTAGGGTTGAACTTGATGATCTTGGAGGTCTTTTCCAATGCAGTTGATTCTATGATTCTGACAAGAAATATGCTGTGAGATGCCTTAAAAGTTTTTTAACACCGACTTTCAGGAGCTAAAGCTAAGTAAGTCCTTTCAGCAGTTTCATCCGATTTAACGAGATTCTGAGCCATCATTCAAGAAAGTGCTTATGCACATTCTGCTCAAAGAAGCACTTTCACTGTATTTTGCTTAATCTACTGCATTGCTTTTCCCCTGTCCTGGTTTATACCTTGCTCTGTAATGGCCCATACAGGAGATATTTTGTGTTGAGAAGAGCAGTGTGACCTCTGCGTGCCGAGAAATATTATTATGGAGCTCTGAGAAGTTTGTGCCCTCTGCAGCACGGGATTTAGGGAGGAGAAGAGTCCTGTGAGCAATTTCATTGCAAGTGTCATTAGAATGTGTGGTAGGAAGGTGTTCACAGGGTGCAGTGTGAGTGCTGGTGGTGCCTCTCCCCCAGAGCAAACCCTTTGGCAGCTGCACTTACTCCTTGGGCTCTTGGAGTTTGGGAGGGTGGTGGAAGGGTATGGCAGTTGTGGTGTCCCTTTTATATCATCTTTTCTTCCAGACCAGTTGCAAAACACTGGACTAGATGAGCAGAAACATGGGAGATTTCAGAGGAACACGAAAATTTTCCTTTCCACTCTGCTAGAAAAGGCTGAAGTGAAATCCATGAGCTCCCGAGCACTGTAGAGTCAAATCACCAGAAATTTCTGATTGCTTTCACTTCAGTTTTCTTTGCAAGCTGCTGGTCATGGCCAGCAGCAGCAGCAGCTATGAGGAATGGTATCACAGAGATGTAAATTAAACCTCTGGGAATTGCAGCCCAAAGAGAACTGGTGGCCCTGGGCAGCTGATGTTGAGCCAGTGGCAATAATTGGGGTGAGCCTTGTTCTCTGGCAGGGAAACACTCACTCTGTAACCTGCTTCATTAGGACTGGGAGCTCCAGCTAATTTCTGCCAAGCTTTTCCCTGCAATCAGGGGCTGTGTGATTAGGGTCAGGATTACAGTCACACTCAGGTTCTGCTTCAGGCTGTTCATTCCATGAAACAGAGAAATGCAGTGATGGAGGGCAGAGAATTAACAAGCAAACACACACACTCATAGAAGCAAAAAAAAGCCAACCAAAGCCAAAAGAGAAAGTGCTCTCTTTGAAAAGCATGAGAGCTGCTAAAACCTGACACTCACTGGGATAACTTCTCTTTTCCTCCCCTGAGAAATGAGCAGGAAATCAGGACTCAGCTTTGCTGTAGTGCTAAAAATGAGATGTTTTGGTCTGTGTGGTTGAGCTCAGTCCTGACTGATCCTCCTGTCCCCACCCTCCCAGAGCTCCCAGTCCAGGCCCAGGCTCTGTCTGAACAGCAGTTCAGATGTTGCAGTTCTTGTACCAATGGGTGAATTCCTGCCAAAGACATCCAAACGTGGTTCTCTTCCCAGAGATTGCATCTTGTCTGACTCTTAGCAGTCGATCTATTCCTTGGTATTTCTATTCATTTCTATTCTTGGTTGACTTTACATAATCTCACGAAGCCTTTTTATTTTTCTGTAAAAGGAGATTACTCTGGTTGGCAACAACTGACGCCAGCACAGATAAAATACCTTAAAATAGTTGCCAGAAAGGACGAGGAAGGTTTTATAGAGCATGGAGAAAGTTTTTCTGCATTTACAACTGGTTTTTAACAGTGGATAATCTGACTTTCTGCCTGCTCACCCCCTAGGGGGTTTTGACTTCAAACCCTGTGACTTGGGATTGTTTTCCAGCTCTCCCATTGCTTCCAAGCACTGACCAAAGGCCCTTACACTGTGAAAGGTCTTCATGGTGTGGTTGGTGTGTGATACACTTGGACAAGAGAATTTCCTGTGGAGATGGGAAAGGAAAAAGATGTTTCAGAGGAGAATTGTTAACAGATGAATTTCATAGAATCATAGCATTTAAATGAACAGATGAATTTCATAGAATCATAGCATTTTAGGGGTTGGAATGGATGTTGTCACTGGCAACACAGTGTTGGGTTGAAGTTGTTATTATGAGGCACAAACCCATATGTCCTACAGAATTGATAAGCTGCATTATGGATCCAACATTCAAATTAACTTGGGGTGATATTTGTCTTGTAAAGAAGCAGCTTATTGTGTTGGTGGCAGAAACAAATGTGTTGCCTCAATTTTCCTCCTTCAAAAGACAACAAAACCCCCTCAGGAGCTGAGGTCAGACTGAATTTAGAACAAACACTTGAACTTCAATTATTAGCATTCATCCAGGACATTGCAGAGTAGGTCCTAATAATTAAGGGAAAATTAATTAAAATAATAAAAGGAAATATGGAAGGCATAATAAGCTTTTATTTTTCCCTGCAGTTCATAAATCTACCTTGAATAACCTGAAGGAGGGGAATAATTAGCTTAGCCAGGTAATTGTGAGTGAGTAGGG
>NW_008679007.1:20051-21283 GCF_000695815.1 Acanthisitta chloris
GACTTTAGGAAATATAGCTGAGGAGATTTCTGTTTTGTCTCAAATAAAAAGAGCAACAGCAGCTGCAATGAGCCAAAGGCCAGTGAGAGCCACAGGCTCTGCATTCTGAAAGGAGGTGGCCCTAGCAATGAGCCAAAGGTCAGTGAGAGCCACAAGCTCTGCATTCTGAAAGGAGGTGGCCCTGGAGCATCAGGACAGCAGGTATTAGGTTTATTTTGGTATTTATATAGGTGTTTGGGTTGTTGAGAGCAGCTGTGGCTGCTCCATCCCTGGAGTGTTCCAGGCCAGGTTGGATGGGGCTTGGAGCAACAGAGGATCAGATCCTGTTTGCTGCTCTCACTTGTTCCAATCTCCAGCAGTGAAAAGGCTCCTTCACTGGGCAGTTTTGCTTCTTTGGCACTGTCTGTTTTCAGTTTAGTGGCAATGTTTTGATGAGAAAGAGAGGGCAGCTGGGACTTGCTCCATTTGACTAAATCCCCCTGCGTAAGGTGATTTCTATGGGAATGTTGTAGTGGTCCAGTGCAGAGACTGAACACCTGGAAGTGTCTGCAGCATGGAAAGCTGCACACATCAGGCTTGGGCTAAGAAATGAGCCCTCTGAAAGCCCTTCAGCCACAGCAGATGGGCTGGGCATGGCACAGCTGGATGGCACCAGATGAGCTGTTGATTTCAGCACTGAATGTCATTCCTGCAAGAAAAGATCTGCTATGAATCTCCTGCAAAGCCCAGATCACTTCACTGATCAGATCCTTATGAAAGAGATGATTTCCTTCCCGTTTGGTGACTCTTCCCTCCCTGAAGTGTCTTGAAAACTCCTATCCATGCTATTATGAGTTCCAGAGGTTGGCAGTGCACTCTGCCAAAGGTTCCAGATTGCAGGTGTAATTACACATGATTATATTGTTTCCAGAGAGGTGTGTCAGAGAGTTCTTAAGATGTTCAAGGAACGTGACTTTCAAGATTAAACTATGGCTTTTTACATTACTTCTGTGAGACATTTTAATAACATCATCTTTATCTTTTCTGGCCCTTGGAGCTAAGCTTAAGCTTTCAGAACATAGTTTTGACAGTGTCTGTTTGGTGAAAGTTTTGATTCCTTAAACATCAGCAGTGCTGTTCAGTGAGAGATGTGATTTTCAGTGCAGTTGTCATTATCTGAGCCAATTCATCTATAGCTGTTCTATTCCTTGTCTTAATTTACAACAGATACAATGTTCGACCCACACTGAGAT
>NW_008679008.1:0-280 GCF_000695815.1 Acanthisitta chloris
CAACAAGCCTCCGAGGAGGATGAGGGCGAGTACCAGTGCCAGGCACACAGCCCCCTCGGCAGTGCCCATGCATCTCTCCCCCTCCAGGTTCAAGGTAAGTCCATCAAGAGGGGGGACAAGCCACTGGGGACCCCTCCAGGGGATTGGGGTGGGCTTAAAGGGGGACAGCCCCCAAGATCAGGGGAGCTGAAGCAGCGCAAGACTGGTGGAAGGACAGGGAGGGTCCTGCTGCCCACTTGGGTGGGCACCCACGCATCCCCCCCCCCCCAGGCGCAGGGGG
>NW_008679008.1:343-636 GCF_000695815.1 Acanthisitta chloris
CCCCAATATCGGTGGGGGGCTGAAGCAGCACAGGACTGGTGGAAGGACAGGGAGGGTCCTGCTGCTTACTTGGGTGGGCACCCACGTTATTCACCCACCCTGGGCACCCACGCTGTGCACCCCCCTAAACGGGGACCAGGGGCTTCAGAGGTGGAACGTGCTGCCAGTGATGGCCAACCCCTCTCCGCTCTCCACAGCCATCAGGGTGGTGGTGCGACCCTCCCCCGAGGTGCTGGAGGGGACAGAGGTGACGCTGACCTGCCAGGACCCCCACGGCCGCGCAGGGACCCTGT
>NW_008679009.1:0-492 GCF_000695815.1 Acanthisitta chloris
CAGCAGATTTCCTCCCAGATTTTCCCCCAAATTTCCCCCGAATTTTCCTGGCTCTTTCCTGTTTTTTTCCTGTTTCTTTCACATTTTTTTTCCCAGTTTTTTCCTGCTGGTTTTCCCAGACTTTTCCTGTGATTTTTCCCGTTTTTCCAGCCTCTGGGGATGTGCTGGGAGCTCTCCAGCAGCGCATGAATCGATACCAAGAAGCTGCAGCTGAAGCCAAAGCCAAAAGGGAAGGATGCACGAACGCATCGTCAAGGTGGGGACTGGGAATGGCATACTGGGGTACTGGGATACTGGGAATGGGATACTGGGGTACTGGGATGCTGGGAATGGGGTACTGGGAATGGGCCTACTGGGATCTGGGCATGGGAGTACTGGGAGCTGGACATGGGGATGCTGGGAATGGGAATACTGGGAATGAGAGTGGGGATACTGGGAACTGGACATGGGGATACTGGGATTTGAGAATGGGGATACTGGGAGCTGGCCATG
>NW_008679010.1:0-696 GCF_000695815.1 Acanthisitta chloris
AACTGCCCAGTTTTCACAAGGACTTCTAGTAACTCTCCCTGCCTGCACCTTGGAAAGTGTCTTGTCTGAACCAGCAAACAGAGGAAATCACAGACTCCACTCCCACAGACCATCCCGTGGGGAGCACGGAACCCCTGCAGGTCACAGTCCCAATGGTGCCCACACCCCCTGCCTACAGGCACCCCTTTCTAGCTGAAGCCCTTGACAGGAGCTTTACCAAACCCATGGCATCTGAATGGCCTTGTTGTTCCAATGCCAACTCAGTTCCTAAGGAAGAGCAGAAGGGCACGGCTGTACAAAAGCCACATGTGCTACACCCAGGAAAAGCCTCTACTTACGGATTAGTTGGCTCAGAAAATACCAGGAATAAGCCAAAGTAAAAGCAACGCAAGCTGCCCGGCAGATTTCTCCCAGCATTTTAGCAATGCTGCACAAGTTTGCACTGTACAGCACTGAAGAAAAAGGGACACAGCTGTCAGGCTGTCGGCTGAGAAGGCCTCGATCAGGAGGACCCTCCTGCAACTCAGGCTGCAGCTCAGCTCTGAGCCAGATTGCTGCTTGGCACACCTAGGCCTTCTGTGCCCCATGGCAACGCTCCGGGGACAGCAGCAGCACATGGCACCACTGCTCTGACATCACAATACAGCCCTCCTGGCTTGGGTTGTGACTTCATGCACAGCAACCAAACCTCCTCTA
>NW_008679011.1:0-258 GCF_000695815.1 Acanthisitta chloris
CTGGGGACAGATGGGGACTGTGACTCCTCTCTCTTCCCTCCTGCCCTTCTCTGCTGTCCTTTGTCCTCTTCTGTCACCCGTCCTGTCCCCTCTCCCCTGTCCCTTTGTCCCCATGTCCCCTTGTCCCTCACATTCCTCTGTCCCCTGTCCCCGTCCCCAGATCCGGCTGCTCCGGGGGCCGCTGGCGTTCGGGGCCGTGGGGTTGGGCCCTCGCCTGGGGGACGAGGACTCTCTGGGCTCGTCGGGTGAGGAGCTGGC
>NW_008679011.1:375-1653 GCF_000695815.1 Acanthisitta chloris
TCGGATGAGGACCTGCCCCCCTTCACCCTGCCCCACGGGCACCTGGGGGACCTCGGGGACATGGGGGACAGCAGCGACAGCGAGCCCGAGGGGGCACCCACGGCGCCGTGACCGAGGGGACGGCCCCAGGGGCACCCACGGCACCCTGACCTCGGGGACATGGGGGACAGCAGTGACAACGAGCCCGAGGGGACACCCTGACCCCCTGGGGACATTGGGGACAGCCCAAGGGGCACCCACAGCACTGACCCACGGGGACAGCAGTGACAACGAGCTCAAGTGGCACCCACAGCACTGACCCACGGGGACAGCAGTGCCACCGAGCTCAAGTGGCACCCACAGCACTGACCCACGGGGACAGCAGTGACAACGAGCTCAAGTGGCACCCACAGCACTGACCCACGGGGACAGCAGTGACAACGAGCTCAAGTGGCACCCACAGCACTGACCCACGGGGACAGCAGTGACAACGAGCTCAGTGGACATCCATGACACTCTGACCCCTTGGGGTCATTGGGGACAGCCTGAAGGGCACCCATGGCACCATGACTTCTTGGGGACACCGTGACACCCTGACCCATGGTGGCACTGAGCCCAAGGGGCCACCCCCAGGGACATAGGGGGACACCCAAGGGACACTGAGAACATCCAGTGGCACCCAGGGGACAGTAAGGGACACCCAGAGGACACTGGGGGACTAAAGGACCCCAAGGTCACGAAGGGACACCCAGGGGGACACTGAGGGATCCCGAGGACACTAAGGGACCCCAAGGGACACTGAGGGACTCCAAGAACACTAATGGACATAAAGGTCACTGAGGGACCCCAAGGGGACACTGGTGGCCCCACAGCACTCCCAGCAGCTGGACACGGATCCTGGGCACAGCTGGATCTGGGACAGGGACAGATCCTGGACACACATCTGCATCCCAGGACAGGGATGGATCCTGGACACATCTGCATCCCAGGACAGTCAGATCCCAGACCTGGTGCCCCCCTGGACGCACTGAGACCCCGAGGACGTGGACAGATCCTGCCTGGAGTTGGGAATTCCAGTCCCCCCGGGGTGATTCCCACCTGGACTCGGGATGGATTTGCCTCCCCTTCCCTTCCCTTCTGGTTCTGTCCTGGGCAGGGAAATACAGGACCCAAAACAGCTCAGAGTCACCCCCAGATCCCTGGAACTCACCCCTGGGGCCCCCAAATCCCTGAGGTTGGGCCCAAATCCTGTGCAATTCGCCCCAAAACAGTCTCTCCCCCCCCAAGGGACCCCAAAAA
>NW_008679012.1:0-7414 GCF_000695815.1 Acanthisitta chloris
GCAGGTCCGGCCAGCTGGGAGGCAAGGGGCAGGGGGAAGGAGAGCAGGGGCTGGGGTCCCCATGGGCATCTTACATCTCTCTTATTCTTCATGGCCTCCTTCAAAGTGTTGCGGGGCAGCTCGGGCTCCGTCCAGTTGCTCAGCCAGACATCCAGGGACTGCAGGTAGTTCTGCACGCTGGGGCGCCCAGGGAAGTACTGCAGAGAGGGGAGAGGGGTGAGGAAACACAGACTCCATGCTGGGAGCAGCAGGGCAGCCCAAAGGCACCCCCAGCTCCCCAGGACAGACACTGGGCAGCACCAGCATCCCCTATGCTGGAGGGCAGCGCGGTCCTGGCAAGGTTTTGGTGCCTGTCCCCGAGGGGCTGGGGCCGTGGTGTGTTACCCACACAGTGGCAAGGCCCCCGCGTGCATGTTCAGGCTCCAAACCTCAGCCCCATCTGAGGGAGGCAAAAAGCCACTCTGACCATAAGTCTGGCAAAGCCGATTAGCAGCTGCACTTTAAAACCGCTCTGGGGAGAGGGGCAGCCTGCCAGAGTGTGCCACTGACAGACACACAGACAGAGGGAACGACCTGTGGGGAGGATGAGGCCAGCAGCACGCAGGAAAAGTGATGGGGAAGTGAAAGGAAGGAGGGTTTTGCTAAGTCTGAGCTGTTCTTCCCAGGCCCGTGAGGAATCACACCTAAAGACCCAAATTCGCAGGGGAATTCATCTGTGACCTAATAGTTCTGCTGTAAAATGCAGTGTCTCTCTGACTCCTTGGACAGGAGGCTTTGCCATGTGATTCCTTGCTTTCCCGGGACTTCTTTCTGCGTTAGGACTTTTTCCCCCTCTCCTTGCCCTAAATACATCTTGGGAATGCAGGAGTTAAGGCCGGGACCAGCTGGCTGAGCTCCCCAGGCTGAGCCCTGGGCTGGCAGCAATCCTGGGGATGCTGCTCCGTCCTGTGGATGAGAGTGGCAACGGCAGCACTGGCT
The DNA here is from genome assembly GCF_000695815.1 of Acanthisitta chloris. NCBI lineage: Eukaryota > Metazoa > Chordata > Aves > Passeriformes > Acanthisittidae > Acanthisitta > Acanthisitta chloris. The sequence continues at coordinate 979 of NW_008679012.1, forward strand.
CAGTGTCCTCGGGGAAGCACAGGCACCCACCACCCACTGCTACAGCTCATCACGGGGAAGGTTTGCAGGAGGAATTTAAAGTGGATCAAATAAAATCACTGCTGCTCCCCACCCGGGCACACTTGGCCCAGGAGCTGGTGCCATGGGGATTTATTTTCCTAACTCTTGGTATTAAGTTAATGTCATAGAATCATAGAATCAACCTGGTTGGAAGAGACCCCAAAGATCATCGAGTCCAACCCTACCCTGGTCACTAGCCCATGGCACTAAGTGCCACATCCAGTCTCAGCTTGAAAACCTCCAGGCATGGTGAATCCACCACCTCCCTGGGCAGCACATTCCAATGCCTGAGCACTCTCTCCTTAAAAAATCTCTTCCTAATATCCAACCTAACCCTCCCCTGGCAGAGCTTGAGTCTGTGCCCTCTTGTCCTGCTGCTGGTTGCCTGGGAGAAGAGACCAACCCCCACCTGACTCCAACCTCCTGTCAGGGAGTTGCAGAGGGTGATAAGGTCTCCCCTGAGCCTCCTCTTCTCCAGGCTGAACACCCCCAGCTCCCTCAGCCTCTCCTCATGGCACTTGTGCTCAGTCCCTTCACCAGCCTCGTTGCTCTTCTCTGGACCAGCTCCAGACCCTCAATATCCTTCCTGAACTGAAGGGCCCAGAACTGAGCACAGCGAGGGCTACTCAAGGTCCAAACTGAGTGAGAGACCCTGGGTGATAGAGGAGGGAGCAAACAAAGTGGGCATGGCCAGGTAAGGTCTGCCAAGGAGCCTGAGCTGTGGCAGGGATGAGGACAGGGTTCCTGCAGACCCAGTGGAGCAAACAGCCAAACGCAGTGTTCCACCACAGCAGGAAATTAAACTGTCCTGCTTGTGCTGGCTCAAAGCTCCCACTCACTCCAGCTACACCCAGACCAACAGAGAAGAAAAAAAGGAGACCTTAAATGAGGCTCTTCTGGAGCCTGACTCAGAGTGGTGATCAGAGCAACAAACCCCTCTCTGACCATCTCTGACACCCCAGTGGGCGACAGCTTCTCTTTTGAAAAGAACCACGGCCTCTTGCAAGTGCTGATCCTGCTCTGCCCACTGAAGCTGGAATCCCACATCTTGTCTGAAACACTCCAGCACCCTCTCTTGGCTTCTGTTGGGACTCTGGGCTGAGTTTGGGGATCCAGAGGGATGGGCACTGCCTGACTCTGGACGTGCTGAGCACAGAGCTCACAACAGAGACTGCCACACTTCGCTACCTGCGAGCACTGGGGCATGGTGGCCTGCACCTTGCATTTCATAAATAGCTATATGGAGGCACATGCAGTTCCTCCTCTGACACCAACACCTCCTCACCTTCACCAGTATGGCCACATAGCACCTGAAGGCAGCCAGCTGGGCTGCTGACAGCGTGGAGGAACGGGTCGCCTCCACCCGCAGCGAGTAGTGCAGCGCGGACTCCAGGTCAGCCATGTACAGCTTGGAGCTGGGGAAAGCAGCACAACATGAGGATGCATCAGCCTGTTAATTCACACCCCAGGGACCCAGCCACGACTTGGCTTTTTTCCCAGATGGTCCCAGCCCCTTGCCCACTCGTGGCCACGGCACCTCCTCCTCCTCCCAGCCCCAGCTTCCCACAGCCCTGCAGGGGACCTCACCGGTCAGCTCGTCTCGGCTGGGACGCGTCGGACTCGTTGGAAGCAGTGCTGGTTGTGTTCAGCTTGTAGGAGCCACGGGTGATCCCTGAGAGCGTGCGCAGGTAGTAGGTGTAGAAGGAACGTGCCTCTATGTGCCTGCAAGGAAGGAGAAGGTGTAAGCAAGTCCCTCTTCCCTCCCAAACAGCCCCTGACTCCAAGGAGGAAACAAATGAGACTGAAGGCTTAGCCAGGCTGGCAACTTATATCAGGGGAGTGAGTACGGGGTGGTTCATACTCCATCTGCCCTCGGAGTGGGTATGCTGACACACCACCTGGAGCAGAGCTGAGCCCCAGGCAGACATGCTGTGCCACCTCCAGGCAGATGTGGCAAGGAGATAGCTCAGTCACACGCCATTCTCCCTTCTGCCAGCTCCAGGCAGAGCTGCCAGCGCTGTTCAGTCCCCACCAGCCTCCCCGAGCCACCCACTATCTCCTTCCTAATGAACTTGCCCACAATCACAAAGGGGCACAGAGAGATGGGGCCCAAGCCTGGCACCCCAGCAGCACCTCAGGCCCTCCCTGCTGTGTCCCACACTCACACAGGCAGGCGGGGGGAAGCAGCAGGTATCCAGAGGGGAAGGTGGTGACGCCAAACTTCTCCACGAGCTCCTCCTCGCTACTCAGCACCCTCCTCACTGCAACATTCTCAAACTGCAGCATGTCCAGTGCCACCTGCAAGCCCAGAGGCCCCAGGGTCAGACAGGGGCAGAGGGATCCCTAGCCCCAGGGTATTTACCACCCTGCTAAGCCATGTGCAAAAGGACCAGGGAGGCTGCCCGGAGAGGCCACCCCTGCCAAAGGCACCCGGGAGTTATCAGGCACCAGGAACATGGACTCCAAGAGAATTGGGGGATAAACACAGCTGTACTCACCTCTCTGCCCACAAAGGAATTGCTCTTCTCGAAGATCAGCACCAAGTACCGGTCCTTGTTCCTCTGGAAGAAGGTGCGAACCTCCTCTGCGCTGCAAAAGAGAGGAGGACAGCAGCAGGTGCCTTGGCATCAGCAGGATGCTCTGCTCTCCTGCTCAAAGATGCTCAACCCTTGCCTGCTGGGATTTGGCAGGGGATACCAGTGCAGGTTCAGCCCCACCGAGCAGGCAATTCCTCTCTGCTGAAGTTTCCAGCCCAATTTTCTGCTCTGGTTCACAGGCTTTGAGATAACCCACCAGGGTCAGCCAAGGAGGTGGAAAACAAAGCACAGGCAGAGCAGGGCAGGAGGGAGCTGCATTCTCACCCAGGGATAAAAACAGTAATGAACTGGAACCAGGGCTGTTGTTTTGGCTAGGACACAGAGGTACCAGAGACCTGAAGGATGTGCCCAGCTCAACCACCACTTTGGGAAACCCCAGGACAGTGAGGTAACTGCCTGAGACAACTCAGATCCCAACAAAACTGTACAGAATCAAGAAAACTGTCATGTCTCCAGGAATTGGGAGCACAGGCACTACTTGCTCTAATTAAGGCTGATGAGCAGGTTGATTAGAAGATGCAGTAACATGGCCCATCTCATCTGGGCCATGTAAATAGCTCTACCCTGACCACGTCTGTGTCTCCCTGGGATGTGGGTGATGCAGTGGCTGCTCCATGCTCGGTTTTGGCTCAGGATTTCCCCAGAAATCTGCTCCCCAGAGGACAGGCCACCAGAGCTACCCCCACATCACGCCGCCCCTACCTCGCCGGCTCCAGCGGAGGACAGGCAGGGGGGCGCTCAAGGTTGGTGATGATGGCATGGCGCAGCTCCTCGACGGTGGCACTGGGATCTACAGGGGCACAGGATGCCAGGGGGTTAGTCCTGGGGAAGCTGGTCCCATGGGCTGAGCTGAGGGGAGCTGCTCCCAACACATGGGATTCACACCCAGGGTAAGAAAACCCTGTGGCTCTGAATACTCACTGGTAATCCTTATCCCATCCTCTGCCTTCTTGCTAAAAGCTCTGAAGAACTGAAAAGATAAAAAAAAACCAAAAGGGGAAAGTGGAACCAATGTTTGGAATGGGATGGGGAGGCAGTGCAGCCCAGCAGGCATAGGCTCCCCCTAGACCAGCTCTGCCTCAGTTTTCCCACAACATTGCAGCATGCCAACTGACAAGAGGGAGCTCTCTGCCCTGTCCCCATCTTTTGGGGCATCCCCAGAGGGGAGGGATGCAGGTGTGGGCTGGAAACCACGTTCAGCCAAGGACTGAGCACTGGTAGGCAGCAGTGCAGGCATCTCCAGGAGTCCCAGGAAGCAGCCAGGACATTCCCAGTCCTGCTAACACCTGTCTCCCTGCTCCAGAGCTCTGCCAATGCAGAATAAACAGGGTTTTCCCCACTCCTGGCCCCTCACAGTGCTCCAGCACCCATGGTACAGCCAGAGGAGTGACACCAGGTTGCATCAGCCAGGTGTTTGCTTTACAGGCTGGGCTGGGAGACTGCGCTGTTTGCATAAGGTGCTTGGCGGGGACAGGGGATGTGAAGCAAGTGACTTGGCACGGCCACATCAGCACGTCTCCCTACTCCAGGAAATGTTTCCATCAGTGTCCCATGGGCAGTGGGTGCTCAGTGAGAGCCCATGGCAGGGCTGGGGCACAAGACAACCTGCCTGGAAAACCCCAAATTGGACCCTACCTTGAGCTGAGCCTGTGAGCTGTGACTGAGGCCATGTCTGGTGAAACCCTTATCCCTCCCCATTCCATCTCAAGGCAATCATGGTTTTATCTGCTGGCTTTAGCACCTGGAGCACTTCAGCCTCACTGCTTGTGCTGGAGCAAGGCTGTGTTTGCAGCAGGAAGGGCTGGAAAATGTCATATTGACACAGCTAAAGGGCTGGGCACAGGCCCAGGAGGAGGGACAGCACCTCACCAGCCACCACAGGAGGCTCCCAGGAGATGCAGCCTCCCACAGCATCCCTGCAAAACCTGTGCCTGCAACCACTCTCTGCCCTCCAACAGCCTTTCCCAGGAATTTCCAATTCAGGATTCAGACTCTCCCTCCGTCCTAGGGGAGATCCAGCCTCTACATTTTGCCATGAAATAGCATTTTGGTTTTCCCTCTCTGTGTTGCTCCACCACTCAGCAGTTGCAGTGGCTGCAGCCTGACCACAGCTAAGTTTTGGGGAAGGGTGAAACAGCTCCAGCCTGCAAAGCCCCAAAGGGAGTATTTTGGTGCAATAGCCCTGTCAGTTTCATTGAGCAAGAGAGAGACAGGCCAAGAGGCAAAGCACAGTGAATCCCAGCAGGCTCCCAGCACATACAGCCCTCACCTTCATCGTGGGAAATCCGGTTATCCCGAAATCGGAGCACACTTGCTGGTTGTCCTCATCAGCACAGTCGATGGCTGCCAGCACCACTGCAGGCCTCCACTCTGTGGGGACAGAGAGGAAGGTCAGCACAGCTCAGTCCCTCTGAGGCCCCAAAACTCACCCTGCTCCCCACAGCTGCTTGGGAAACAGCAGCTATTTCTGCTGTGCTGGTGGCACAGTTGTGCCCACCCCGAAATCACTGCTTGCCCCACGCGGGACACTAACCGATGGTCTCCAAGGACAAAAACCTAGAGCCATGGCCTGTGCTGGTGCTTGGTGCCCTACTTTTCGGGCGGCAGGAACACAGGGAAAGGCATCGAGGCGGGACCCATCTTTGCATGCCCTGCCCTCGCCAGAGCCGGAGCACAGCAGCTCTGCCCACTGCTCCCTGCCTGGCTGGTTCTGCCTGTCCAGCCTCTGCCCCAGCTCCCGGGAAGAGGCCACCAGGGGAAGGGGAGGGATGGCTAACCACGGCTCAGGGAGAGCCAGGAACACAGGCTCCAGCTCATCTCACCCCAGACCGAGGACACGGTTGATAACTGGGAGGGAACGGCCCAAAATCAGTAGCCAAGTCAGGGCACTGGAGCGGAGCCCACCCAGGTTCTGAGCATCTGTTCCCCCTTTGAGACTCTCCACCACTGCCTCCTCGGTGAGGACCAGCAGGTCCCTGGGGTAAAACAGATGAAGAAAAAGGAGCACGGAGGCATTTTAAGCAGCGAGCTCTGAAAAACAGCAGGAAAATGGAGAATAAAGCTCTGAAATGGCTTCTTTTAAGTGTAAAGGACACAAGCTGGAGAATTCCCAGCCTCTCTGTAGAGCAGGACAGGGAGGGACGTGGCACTGGCACACGCATGGAGCCCGTGACACCCAGGCAGGAGCACGCTGGAGGGGGGGACCTGCTGGGACCGTCCTGTGTCTCAGGTGACAGGTGAACTGCTTCCCACTGCCCCTGGCACCTGTGGCACAGGAGAGCTGGTGCAGGGACCCAGCCACGTTCCTGGACTCATCCGCACGTGGTGCCCGCAGGTCGCCCTGGCATCCTCCCGGTCCAGCCCACTCCTACAAAAATCCACCCGTGGGAATGGCAGTGAGATGCTGAGCAGCACGGGGGCGGTTTCCGTGCCCTGCCTCCAACCTGCAGTCCAACCTCCGGCGTGGGGAGCCCCGGGGGAACCTGTTTTGGAGAGGGGCCAGGAGAACCGGCATTCCCCGCAGGGCCTGGGCACGCACCCCATTCCTCACATCCTGCCCCGCTGGGAAGCGCTGACGGCAGGGAGGCCATCCCCTCGGAGGGACGGGATGCCCGCCCGGCCGGGCCCCTGACTCACCCGGCAGCGACCGCGCTGCGCCAATTAGCGCAATGACAGGGAGCAGCCGCGCGCCCCGGGATGCCGGGAGAGGCAGGAAGAGCCCCGGCAGGAACAGGGGCCCGGCCGTAGGGGGTGCGGGGCCCCTAGCCACGGTAGCGGGC
>NW_008679013.1:0-8274 GCF_000695815.1 Acanthisitta chloris
CCGCGGGCCGGGCCGCGCTGTGTGCCGGGGAGGGTCGGGCCGAGTTAACGTCACCTGATTGTGCAAACACACGGACTGAGGGTGGTAACTCTGAACAGACAGGGCCAATAGGGATTGATTGGAGAGTCAGGTTTTTTCTGACCCCAAGGAGTGCAGATGTGATGCTCACGACGAGTTGCAGAATCAGTTAGGCTGGAAAAGACCTCTAAGCTTATCGAGTCTAACCACTGTGTCAACTAGACCGCAGCACTAAGTGCCAGTTGTTTGCTGAACACCTCAAGGGGTGGTGACTTCACCACCTCACAGCATAGGCCATTCTAGTGTTTAACAAGCCTTTCCATGAAGAAATTCATCCTGATAACCTGAACCTCCCCTGGCACAGCTTGAGGCCATTTCCTCTCATCCTTTCTCTTGAGACATGGCAGAAGAGACTGATCACCTTCCTACAATCTCCTTATACGTGTAGAGAGTGATAAGGTCTCCCTGAGTCTCCTCTTCTCCGGTCTGAACACCCCCAGCTCCCTCAGCCACTCCTCGTAAGACTTGTGCTCCAGACCCTTCACCAGCTCCGTTGCCCTTCTCTGGACTCACTGCAGCACCTCAATGTCTTTCTTGTAGTGAGGGTCCCAAAACTGAACACAGGACTTGAGGTGCAGCTTCACCAGTGCCAAGTACAGGGGGAAAGGTTAGGTGTCCAGAGCGACATTAGGCAATTTTTCTGGCAGCTGTCAGCACATTGGATCTATATGGCATTCAGAAACAGGAGAGACAGATGTTTTGACACTGTCCTGCCACAACATCCTTGTCTCTAAATTGGAGATACATGGATTTGATGGGTGGACCACTCGGTGGATAAAGAACTGGCTGGATGGTCACACACAGAGGGTTGTGGTCAGTGGCTCATTGTCCATGTGGAGGCCAGTGATGAGTGGTGCCCCTCAGGTGTCAGTGCTGGTGCCAATACTGTTCAACATCTTTGTCGGCGACATGGACAGTGGCACAGAGCGCACTCTCAGCAAGTTCACTGATGACACCAAGCTGTGTGGGGCAGTCGACACACTGGAGGGAAGGAGTGTGCCATTCAGAGGGACCTTGACAGGTTTGAGAGGTGGCCAATGCAAGTCTCATGGAGTTCAACAAAGCAAAGTGCAAGGTCCTACATCTAGGCCATGGCAATCCCAACCAGCAGTAAGGAGAAAGACTTGGGAGTGACAGTGGATGAGAAACTCACCATGAGCTGCAGTGTGTGCTAGCAGCCCAGAAAGCCAATCAAATCCTGGACTGCATCAAAAGGAGTGTGGCTAGCAGGTCAAAGGAGGTGGTTCTCCCCCTCTACACTGCTCTGTGAGACCCCACCTGGAACACTGTGTGCAGTTCTGGTGTCCTCAACGTAAGAAGGACATGGAAATGTTGGAGCAAGTCCAGAGGAGGCCCCTGAAATTGATAAGAGGATTGGAGCATCTCCCCTATGAAGACAGACTGAGGAAGTTGGGGCTGTTCAGCCTGGAGAAGAAAAGGTTGTATGGAGAGCTCAAAGCAACCTTCCAGTATCTGAAGGGCCTATAGGGAAGCCAGGGAGGAGCTCTTTTTTAGGAACTGCAGTGACAGGACAAAGGGTAATGTGTACAAATTTAAAGAGGGGAAATTTGGATTAGATATCAGGAACAAGTCTTTTCCTGTGAGGGTGGTGAGACACCGGAACAGGTTGCCCAGGGAAGTACTGGATGCCTCAATGTTGGCTGGATGAAACTTTGAGCAACATGGTCTAGTGGGAGGTGTCCCTGCCCATGGCATGGGGGGTTGTAACTAGATGATCTATAAGGTCCATTCTAACCCCTTAATGTTCTATGCTTCTACAATTCTCTGCTGGTGTTCTAGGTCCAACCCACATCTATCCCTTGGGCTGTGCTTTAATCGTACAATAAATAACCCAGAGTATCCAAAACACAGCCTTCAACTGATGGAAGACAGCACAAATGATCTACAACAGTGCTTGAAGTATTTATATATCGAACATTTCAGAGGTCAAAGATAATTTTCAAAATCCTGTATTTCAAGATGTTTAGTCAGAGATCATATTTTCTTCCATTATCAGTGTATAAAATTCATATCACTTCAGGTACCCTATTACTTATCTGACTGAAGATATCATCACCAAGTAGAACTTTTTCATATGTTCACCTTCTGGATATTAAGTGCGCTCTGGCTTGTGCTCCAGGTATCTTGCTGTCACCCTGCCAGCTGGATATTGTCAAACACTGGGATTCAAGTATTGCAGCCCTCTGCAAGGTGAACCTGGCAGGGCAGCACAGGTCTAACCTGCTGTCTCAATGATCACCTCTGCCACCTGAGGACACCCAGCTTCACAGGCAAATTCCCAGTCCAGGCATTATTATCCTAAAAAGTGTGAAAGACAGAATTGGAGAACCTGAAAAACACAGGGAGATTTATTTGTCTGAATTTTTACTTTGCCTAAAAACTGACAAACTAAAGGGAGATGTGGAAGCATAAAGCTGAGTGAAAGGCACCAGCATAGCCTATGTGAGTTGTGCACATTTCACCAGGAGACTGTGTTGAGGCAGCAGCTCCTTGAGTCATAGCTCACATCTGGGGAGACCAGCAGACTAGGGGAAAGAAAATGCTTTAGGGAAATGCCAGATTAATTTAATTTGGGTGGAGATCACACTATTCTGATTAATCCTTAACACCAGTTAAACCTTTATAAATGAGACACTTGGCAAAGGGGACTGAGAAGGTTTGTTGTCCCAAAGTCTTTTGTAGCATTATATTCATCCCAAACTCTGAGAGCACAGATAGCTTCAAGTAACAAATGTGCAATGCATAAAAACTTCTCTCCCTTTCAAACTGCATGAGATTCTTCGGGCTTGTAATTGTGGTGCTAAATGGAAGTTCCTTACTTTAATTAAGGAAGGTGTTATCATAACATGTGCTTCTGGATGGCAAATTTTGGATGCTATGCATTTCTCAGAGTCTTCGTTAGGGATTTTGTATTCCCTCATTGTTCTTGATAAATGCAACCACTTTTCCAGTGGCAGCTGTTACAATTCGTGTGTGTGCTGAGACTGCACAGAGCACTGCTGGCAGGCTGCTCTGGCTATTCTCTCCCCTTGGCTGATGGTAAACTGACCTGGCGAGGAGCCAGTGGAACAAACCTTTCTGTTCCCACTGCTGCAAGAAAAGAATTAATGGTTTTGGCATGTTCATACAATCTTTGAATGCTGAACTCAATTCCATGTATGTTTTCTGTCTGAAGTTTCACTTCATTTCTGTCTGTTGCTATTTTAAAGCATTAGCATGGTTAGGGATGGTAAAGAACATTATTGCTGCTGCCAGAACTACCTTTTTTTGTGAACATTGTCTTAAGATATGAGATCCTTTAACATTTAATTCTCAGTCCAAAAATCTGATACTCTGCATTCATCATCCAAGTAAGTTACTTACCTGGAGTTTATTGCTAGTTATAATTATTAACACCATGTATGGACACTGTATACATTTTGCATCTTGTTGCAAACTCCTAGGCCATTTTCACTTCCATTCATAAATTGATCATTCTAAGATGCAGATAGCAACATTGCCTTTTCTTTGCCTATAATTCACACAGAGATTCACAGAAATTAGAAAATTAAGCCCTTTGTTTATCCATAAATTGTCATAATGGGCAACTTCAAGTAACCCTGAGACTCTGCAGATGTCTGTTGTACCTTCCTGAGTTATCATTCCTCCAGGTCATTATTTTCATTTAGGCAAACAGAATCACAGAACCACAGAATCATTTAGGTTGGAAAAGACCTCTGAGATCATCGAGTCCAACCTTTGATCGATCACCATTTTGTCAATTCGACCATAGCACTAAGTGCCACATCTAGTCATTTTTTGAACAGTTCCAGGGATGGTGTCTCGGTTTGAGAGACAGGTATCTGCCAAAAAGGCAAGAGCCTCCCTTTGAATAGACCGATGCAGCCCCTCTCCCTCCAAATTACTATAATTCCGAAACTAAGGGGCTATTGGGCAAGAGTATGACAATAAGCCTTCCCCCCCTTGCTACAACCTCCTTTCAGGTAGTTGTAGAGAGTGATAAGTCTCCCCTGAGCCTTTTTTACTCCAGACTAAACAACCCCAGCTCCCTCAGCTGCTCCTCGTAAGATTTACTGTGGTGTACCAAGGCACAGACTCAGGTCGTGATAGATGCTGAGATAATTTATTGCTAAATGGTTACATATTTATATCTTTCACTACTTCTTTCATCCCCCCACCCACCAGTCTACTATAGACTTTTAAGGGCATGTCACACACTTACCAGCACTGTTCAGCTTTGTTGCAGCCCTTCCTTGCACCATTGTTCTGGTTTTGGCTCCTTTCACATTCACATTCTGCACCTGTCCTTCTCACGGTTCTTCGAGTACCAAGCAGTCTGTACTGTATCATGGCTTAAATAAGGAGATTTCAATAGTCTCTTGCTCCACAACTTATTTAGGATATTTGCCTTCAAACCCTGTTCTCCAAAGCATTCCAGCAATCCCTTTCAGCCTTACATTACCTGTACATTTAAGAAGTACATTACCTACTCTGTCGTCCAAGATATAATGAGTTCAAGAAAAGAGTCAAAAAAGTGTTTGATTTTTTCTTGTGTTCTGACAGAATATCAAGCACAGTCACATTACTGAGAAGTGTTTTCTGGCTTTGCATGTGTTCTGTTGGAAGTTTAATTTATGTCATGACTCTCTAGTCCGATAGAAAGAAGCAGTGGCAAAGTTTAATAAAGTCAACATATATTGCTGGTCACAAAATCTGCTACACTGGGGTAGGAGGAAAAATAATTAGGTTTAACACAATTTATCACATCCATTCTGGATATTGTTGAACTCATTCCCAAGGAAAGGGCAGCCAGAAACAACATTGTTCAGGGATACTGTCATCTCAGTTCTTACAAGTGTAAGAATTTCTCAACATCTTCTACAGCTTTCTGAGAAACAATGGTTGAGTATGGTCTCGGTGATCTCTACCCCATCTGTTTGTGCTCTGTAGTTTTGGTTGTAAAGTTTTTGAAAGAGGTGCATGGAAACTTGAATAAGGCTGAAAGACCTGCTCTGACTGCTAGTTTTTTCTTGTGCTGTGGTCAGTCAGTTGGAAGTCAGCTGAAAATAATGGATCAATGCTGTTACAAAATTTTACATGAATGGCTCTTGCAGCTGTTGCAAAGACTTTGATAGGCTAGAAGAGAAGATTTGGGAATGGTGCAGGTAGTAAGTAATACATACATTGTACCAGGACTTATTTAAAAGCCAGATTTTAAACAAAGTTGAGCCTTGTAAATACTTCTTGGATACACTATTAAATGTGTCCTGGCCTATTTCTTCTCTGAGCTTCTTGCTATGTGAAGCTAACCATGACAGGGATCCACTTGAAGTAATGGGTTGCATGTCTCAAAGTTTGCTTTCCTTTTACAAGAACATATTGATTGCCAAGTGGAAAATCTTCCATGAGATGCTACAAGGGCAACAAATTACTGGAGTCCATGTGACAGCCTTTAGCCCCAGATATGTTTGGCACTTCTCCTCAGCACTTATAAGTCAATAGATTATGTGACATGAATAAGTTCAGGAAGATGACAAGGAGAAAGATGAAGCACAGGATTTCATCCACTGTGAGTACTTCAAAGACACTATATCATTACATAACTTTTATTTATGTGGGACTCTTCATCCCAGTGTTAACCTTTGACCATTTGGACATGCAGCCTTGTCTTGATCACCTGGTTACTTCAGCAAGCAAAGCTCAATCATTTACGTTGGAGACTGGATCTAAGATCACAGGTGTCTCACATGTCTGTTTTGCAATGAATCTCATTAGCTGAAAAACAACCACAAAAAAAGATCATTGCACTTCAGCCTTCTGGGAAAACACTAAGGATAGTAACATTACACTCAAAAGTTAGAGGACTTGTTTCCATGGGGAATTTGTAGGTCTTTGCCAATGGCAGCAAATCAGACTGAGGATGTCTGAGCAATGACATCAGGTACAGTGTCCCTGGAGTCAAGAGGCAAGTTGGAGATAAAGTCAGAAGGAGGCAGGCTTGGCAACCTGCATCATGCCTATGCCAGCTTGTGCCAATACACATGGAGAGGTTTTGGCCTTGTGCTTGACAGTGTGACGGACAGGGACAGAGCTAATGAACGGGTGGTGAAAAGAGGACCTAGGGAAAGGTCATCTGCAGGATAAAATTTATGGTGCTATTTGTTTTGTGGCTTAATTGCTGATTTCAGTCCTTCCAATTGTATATGCTCCAAAGGAAGTATTTGCTACCTATGTTGTTTCTTTTGATTTTGTGGGTGTTGTTATTTTCCCAAAGGAAATAACTGCAGGGTTTCTGGCCAGTAAGTTTAGAATATTGACCCTTAAGAAAATTAGTGGCCAAATTAGTCTTATGACTCAGTGGTGGCAAACCATGTTCATAAACGTCATTGTCTTGGTTGCTTTGTTTACTTTGAGCTCTTGGCATTGTCCAAGTGCTGGAATGAGTTATAGGCTGTCATATGGTCAGGAATTAATTTGTACCCACAAAGAAGGAGGTCAGGTCAGTTGATCAGTGAGATTGGTCAGTTGATTTGTCGAAGAGCTGGAAGAAACTTAGGTTTGCATTAATTTGACATCAGTGCATCAGTCTGTTAAAATTCTTAGCCTTTTTTTTCAATATATGTTAGCGACATCCCTCAGAAGGAGATGCAGCAGAAACATATCTCAGTAGATGCTTTGATACCACTGCAGTTATATGTCTTTTGAGTGGTCAGGCATTTTCCTAGGACCACAGGAATGAGATAATCAGAAGCCAGTTATGTCATTGAGTCCTATCCCTGCCAGTGCAATGTTGTATGGCATTCACTGTGGTAACCAGTGGGAACTTGTGAGACCACAATTGTGGCAGAGTCCTTGTGTTAGCAGTGACACAGCCCCACAGAGGGAAGTGCTGGTACAGATACACTGGGTAGTCTGTTTAGTTCCCACAGGTTTCTCAGTCCCCATATGTTTATGCCTATATTAAAGAATATCATTGAAATCAGCTGTTTTTCCTCTCCCCCTCTGCCTAGAGGAAGCATACAGCCAACCACATATCTTCTTTTGAAATGGATTGCTTCTTTTCTCTTTGCACACACAGTGCAGGTTAGTGCAGGTTTATTTTAATGTTCATATGACCAAGTATATATGTGCAAAGTCCAAGTCCCAGAGCTTGCCTGCATAATAATGAATGCTGGCTCATAATGTTTAATACAAAACTGCACTTAGAGTTTCATAGTGTTCTTATTCAAGTCCCAAGAGTGTTCCTCCTTTCTTTGCCAGGATAGGCAAATTCTCTGCAGACTGGCACAGATAACGGGCACCCCAAATGGCCTGGCCTGAGCATGGATGTTCTGACTTGTGACCAGGCAGGGCTCTCAGGTAACTATTCTAATTCAAGGAGAGGTTGGAGGATGCAACATGCCATTTTGGGACCTTCTCTTTCCTGGACTGACCTGTCTCTATCCTCTTTCTGATTTGGTGCAGTGAAGGATTGTAGAGAAGAGTTTGTTTTCTGCAACTCTACGATTCCTGGACACTTGCAGACCTACCTCCACATTTCTGGGTAGCAGAGTGATCAGAAATGTCACATTGTCACCTCTCAGATATGTCCCAACATTGTTTGCTACCAAAGTGGTGAAACTGGATAGCTGGTAGTCAAATGATCAGCAGCAGAGTGTCTCTTCTGCCAGCCTGCTCTGCAGGATGCACTCAATACTATGTGAAACCAAGGGGTTCCACTTGCAGACCTTGCCAAGAGGCCTCATCACCAACCTTCTGGCCAAACATGCAGAGACTCTGGGGAACCTGAAGTCTGAGACTTCACAGTTTCATGAAGATGTACTCATCTAAGTTCCTGTGCTTATTCCTATGCTTCTTCTGGCCGCCTTTCACAAGTTTCTTGTTTATTTTCTGAGGCTGAGAATACCTCAAATAGAAAGTGTTGCTTTTTTTTCCTCCAGTGGTTACATCACTTTCTACACCCTTTCAGGGACACTCACCTCAACTATGTTTCTTTCTTCCATTCTTCCTTTTCTTAAGGGGCCTTATATCCTCCAGTGACAGTTGTTGGGGTTTTTATAATCAACCTGAAGAAGGTTTAGTCATGTGTTGCTAACAGTTAACAGTTAGCTAACAGTTTCCCATACTAAATGCAGGCAGCTTGGCCTACATTATACCTGCTCATACCATGCAGTA
>NW_008679013.1:8308-9703 GCF_000695815.1 Acanthisitta chloris
GAAGCCACCCGTACCTGTGTTGGTAGAGTTAATACATACTGAAAGTTAGGTGTTCATTTGTACAGATGGCCTAATGCTGGCTCTGCACCCTGAAGTGCATCATCCTCCTGTAGCCTACTGAGTTCCCCTCTTAGCCGGAACTGCAGGAGTGTAGTCAGAATAGGGTTCCTCCTTCTGTGTCTTACAAATGGTGAGAAACTGCTGAGAAAAGGGAAAGTGTTGGTAGAGTTAATACATACTGAAAGTTAGGTGTTCATTTGTACAGATGGCCTAATGCTGGCTCTGCACCCTGAAGTGCATCATCCTCCTGTAGCCTACTGAGTTCCCCTCTTAGCCGGAACTGCAGGAGTGTAGTCAGAATAGGGTTCCTCCTTCTGTGTCTTACAAATGGTGAGAAACTGCTGAGAAAAGGGAAAAAATGACAAATATTAATAAAAAAGGTCTCCTATTTCCCAGTTTGCTCCTCCTGGTCCCAAAGCAGCTTTGAAAATAATAGTGCATCTTTGGAAGATGCATGTCCCTTTACTACACCATTTATATGATACCAGCTCTTTTAACTAATCTGCAGGCAACTGATGAAAGAATTTTCCAAGCCACAAGGACTGGTTAGAGCATCTTGAGCCTCAAGGCACCGTGGGAATCATCATTAACACTTTCAGTTCTGTGCAGTGGGGGCACAAATGGAGACTTGCCATACATACACATCAGTGGGCTATGTTCACAGCCTTAGAGTTTCCCATTCTTCATTTGCAATGCTAATGTTGTGCTTATTTCAGATGATAAAACATAACAGAAAAAAACCCCAAACTTCCTTTTCATGTTTCTATTAATACCATTTCATCATTGGCCAGAAATTTAATGGGGTGCATTTCCAAATAGCAGCACATGGGAATAGCCACAAAAATATGCAGGTATGCTCATACACATATAAACCAGCACTTTTTTTTTTCAAAAAAACAAAACCCAAGAAACTTATACCAGAATTCTTACAAGTTCATGCATATTAGACCTGCAGGATGAGACAAACTTTCATCTGGAAAGTCGAGCACAAACTCAGCATTCAAGTCTCATTACAGCCCCAGTCTGAGAGCTTAAATAGTATTAAATGTTGCAGGAGCCTCATGCCACTTCTCTGCAAGGGCAGCGGGTAGAGTTCATTCACTGTGAAGTAATGCTTGTGTTAATAGTTAGAGGTAGGATGATCAGGAACCCATGCCTGGAAAACCTGTGATCTTGATGATTTCAGTGCCCTCTCTGGCATCCTGTGAAAAATCTCACATGACAGCTTTGAGGGCAGCTGGATCCCTTGCTGGTCAGCTGCTCCCTTCAGAAAATTCTTCTCCAGATATACTCTGCATGGCAAAAATCCCCATATAAACACCCATCAGAAGGGAA